>NW_017728983.1:1304992-1310954 GCF_001723915.1 Gavialis gangeticus
TACATACATACATATATATATATATACATATATATATATATATGTGCACACATACACACACACAACAAAACCATAACCATTCCTGGATCTTACACCTGCACCTCCAGATATGTTATATATCTTATCCAGTGCACTTAATGCCCTGATGGAAAATACATAGGAGAAACCAAACAACAACTGAGTACTGGAATGAATTCACACTGGAAATCTATTAAAGACAAGAATACCTAATTATCTGTGGGGGCACATTTATCACAAGACAATCACTCTCTCTCCAACCTCTCAGTTTTAATCCTCAAAAGGAATTTACAAAACACCTGTCACAGATGAGCCTATGAACTTCACCTCATCGATCTACTGGATATAAAAAATCATGGACTAAATATAGACATTAGATTTATAACACATTATAACCTGAATAACATCTGACTCCCCAGGTAACCTCTTCACTTTTTACCAGCTATATTCATTCCCTTCCCTGCCCCCATTTATTGACTACAGGTACATTCATTCCCCTTCCCCCCACCTGTCTCTTTTTCACCTATTGACTACCTCAATTTACATTTTAACTGACTGGCTTTCTTGCATGTGTACTGGCCTTTGGCTGCTTTACTACTCTGTCCAGGAAGACCAACTGCAGATGTTTCCTCTGCTTGATGAAGGGTATTTGTACCTGAAAGCTTGCAAAGAAGAATTTTTCCAAATTTTTGAGTTGGTCTAATAGAAGATATTGGATTTACCCACAGAACCTTGTCTGCCAATTACACCAAAATATTGCATATTTACATAGCTCAATTCTTAGTTCATTCTCCCCCAGACCTAGGAGGGTACCAGTTGTCAAGCTGGGGAGGGCGTGGGGGAGGCCCCCCTGCACATTCTCTGGTGGACCCAGAAGTAGACCGGAAGTGCTTCTGGTCCACTTATGGGTCTGCTGCTGAGTGTCCTGGGAAGCCCCCTGTGCTCCTGTGGGATGCTCCGTCTGTCCCATCATCACAGCATTCATGAGCCGCCTGGTAACTTGAGGTACGTAGAAAAAACATTTAAAGCTGTCTCTATGTCCAAATTGTCAGATCTCTCCAAGTTGATTTGGAGGGTTCTGATTTGATTTAGAGAGATTAAAGGGTCTCCTGATTCAATTCAGATTTGGAGATTTGGCCCAAACTGAATCAGGGACTGAAGCTTTGCACAGCTCTACTATCTACTAACTATGAGCTTCTGAATGTCCTACATTTATTCATGTGAAGTTGCAATGTCCCTCTTTATTTTTCTCCTTAATGCTATGTAACCTCTTTTGTCTCTTCTTCCTTGCCTGATCTTTATCATTGTATCTTCTCCAACAACTTCTCACATTGTCCATGTCTTCCCCTGTTGCTCCAGCCACTTCAGATATTCTCATTAGCTTTGAATATACTGTATACTTATAGCTTATACTTGGGTTTATTTTCTAATTGTTCTATCACTGACAACCATGGGTGGATCTAGACTGTTGAAAAGTGGATGCAGATGGTGAGTTGCATCATTATATTTAAAAGCAACATATATTGTGTCCAGTTTAAAACAAACTAGAAGATTTACTAATATGTTAGGGGTCTAGGGTGTATTATTCTGTTTAAGACTGAAGCAAAAACAAATAGAACTTCATTGGAGTGAATTAAAAAACAATCTGCAGGACTGTGAAACAGGAGCTTCATTATCAGCAGCAGCTAACAGCAGAACTGTAGAATGAAGGACAGCTTGACTCGTGGCCCATCAAAACCATTACAAAGAAGAGAGGGTCATTAACATGCATGGGATGAAGAGTTTGGAAGGGATCAGATAGATTATAAGAAGCCATGAAGATAATTGACTATCTCATCACTGCCTGACTAGAAATGCTGCTGCTGCTGCCACTGCCCGGCAGTTGGTTTTAAACTTTAGGTGGAGCAGCAATCAAGGGGGGGAAAGGCAGCACAAATGCACCAGTGCCATGCTCTCCTTGTCATGGGCAGTATTTGTCAGATAGGGAAGTTAATGACATATTGCCAGGTCCTCTATTTCAGGCAAGCTGTTCTGAGTGCAGGACTCCTGGTGCATTTGTTGGGAAAGAAGGCTTTAATACACTGTAGTGCTTTGCCATTCCTGCATGTGTCCAGGAAAAACTGGCTTTTGGCATGATCCAGAGTAGGGGTGGGCAAAGTCCAGCCCATGGGCTGGATTGGGCCTGCGGCAGACTCCATTTCCCAACAGGCCTGTCCATGTCGCTGTGGCCGGTCTCTGTGGAAATCCTGGCCCTGTGCTGCCACTGCTGGGGCCTCCATGAAAACCAGCCACATCGATGTGGGCAGGGGCTGCTGGGAAATGGAGCATGGCCACCAGGTGGATCCACCATTTGGCCCACCACTGATCTAGAGAATAAGTTCTGCTCTAAATTATGTGGGCTAAAACTGTCCACAGAGCTCACTCTTTTAGCAGAGTTGAGTCATAGTCTGACCATTCCTCCTTCCTCCAGGTTACCTATTCCTCCACCTCACCCAGGAATTTCTCTTATGGTAGAGGAGGGGTAGATGGTGGCATATAACCTACTGTAACAGCTTTTCCCAGTGTGGAGCTCTTCCAGCATGCTGTCTGGGTAGTTTTCTGTTCCCTGTGGTGGAAGTGCCAAGAGGACAAAGCCATTAGCAAAGATCTGGATCTTGGACTGGCTGACCTAGAAAATGCCTCTATAAAAATGTCCTTGCTAAACTCAGCTCTAAAAAGCAACTTGATCAGGATCATGGATAGCTAAAGACTATAGATACTTCCTGAGTTGCTTGGCTTTTATCACCTGCATACAGCTGGTTGAAAATTCAGTTAAAAAGTCACAAGACTTTTCTGAAATGTCTTTTATGGTGTTTTTTTTAAGTGTGTCACTGAAGGGTTTTTTTCCTTGCTTAATATCTTACTGAACCTTTCCTCCCCCCCTCCACAAATATTTCAATAAAACTGAATTTGCTACCATTATCAATGGGCTCTTTCAGAGCTATGCTATTCCTTTATTGAATTCTAAATTGATTGACCCCATGTTCTTCAGTATGGAAGTAATATTTTTCATCAACAATTCCCCCTTCAACAGGGACACATGTTCATGAAGTCCCACCTATAGAAAACAGAACAATTCCTTAGAGTTGCTGACCTTCTGTAACCCTACCAGATCTGGATGAACTGACTTTTGCTCCAGTGATGAAAGGCTTTATGAATGCCTCTGTGCTCAGATTTCTCAAGCACTCAGTAGAATTAAATAGAGACAAGGTGGCTGGTCAATGACAACTTTGAAACTTGTGCAACTATTACCCTCCATGATAGCACATTCTGAGTAAAAGTCACCATCCAATAGAGGGCTAGCACATGCCTGTGCAAAAATTACATTTTGCTCAAGTCTTCAGGATAGTGTTAAGTGAAAACTACTGTGGTACCTGTGTCTTCCTCCAGGCCTTAGCATAAGGTTAAAGCGTAACATTATGCACTTGGGTACTTGGAACAACAGCTGTTTAACACACAGCCCAGCATAATGTAGTTACAGTATGTTTTTTGTCTCTTATTGCTTGGACAGTGTAGGAGCAGGAGCAAAGTAACAATTCTCATCCCAGATGGGACAACAGAATTCCTTTAGCCACTTAGGCAATAGTTCAGTGATAGTATTTCAGTTTGAGACCTGTACGCATACACATGCTTTTAGTGCTGGGTGATATTGCAGTGGTAGCATTTCCTGCCCTAATACACTGGGTATCTTTTCCTTTGTTTATTAGGAATATAATATTCCTGCTTTTTTTTGTATGGGGGTTCAACTAGGTGACCTTTGAGGTTCCTTCCAACCATGTGATTCTATGAGATCTATGAGATCTATGAACTTCAGAGCTGTAGGAAGCATCGGGTACTACAAATACCTGAAATCTATGAAGGTAGCAGGGTTAAAGATTCTGGCTTCTATTTGATTTACATCACCTGCTTCTTTTAAGATGAACACCTTTTAACTGCCTTCATGTTTGGGATCTTGTTCACAAATCTCCTGAGAGGGATCAGCACAGAGACCTATCTCAGTAGAGCAGAGATCCTTGGAAAGATTTTCTCTAAGGACTCTTCGACTCACGTAGAGCCATGCTTGAAAAGGAGTATAGCTGTTCCGCTGCACCATGAATTGCTAAAACCTTCAAGAGGCCAAGACAGCTTGGAATCTCTGAATACAGGTGCTGAACAAATACAGAGGTGGGGAGCTAAGAGCTGAGTGGATCTGAAAGACCTAGACAACAACTTCTTTGCTGTCAGTGGGAAAGAGGCTGGAGCTGGGCCTGATATTTTTGCTAGTTGTACATATACACAAGATAAATTGCACCATCTTACTTCATTTGGTTCATCTGAGGGGGTGACATTTTTGAGTCTGAGGGGGAAAAGGAGGAGAAAACCAGGCTTTCAGGAAACATCCTCTTTTGCTTTCACTAGCAATGCCTTCTCTTTCCCTGATGATGAACCCAGGGGTGTCCATAGATTGCTCACTCATTGTTTGCAGATTACAGCTATTCCCTTGGTCATGGAGGGTAATTAACCATTGAGTGACTCAAAATTTAAAGTCCGTGAGACAGATTTCTCCATATCATTGAAGGGCTCCTTGCATATTTTTTTTTTCTTTTCATGATTTCCTCATTGATTTAGCTTTTTCAGCATCTGGGAAGGTTAAATCCTGGCAGGCTATATGTATGGTGATGTACAGTGTCATATAAGGCACATTAAACAAAGACCACAAGCACTGAATGAACCTTAGGAGCCCTGAAGAAACATCCTAGCAATTCACATGGAGGGAACAGATGAAGAGGTAAAGAAGGATCTTTGCTCCGAAAGACAAATGAGCCTTGAGAAATGGGTTCATATCAAGGTGGGTTTGTCCCATTTCTAGAAAAGCAGCAGTCTTGTCCTGAGCTGGTGGAACTGTTTAATATAAAGCTTTCACAATTCAGAATGCTTCATGGTGTAGTCCAGCTGCCACATCCAATCTTGTCTGGATTACCAGTAGAAGCTATAGATACTTGTTAAAGAGACGTTAAATATGATAAACTGTGCTTTTGCCTTGCCCCTATGTGCAGACATTTTGGAATAATGTCATCCAGAAAACAGAAAAACATTTTGGGTACAGTTATAGGAAGGTCATCCAAACTTCATTCTACTGCATGATTTTAAGGATGTTCCAAATGTGATAACCATTAGAAAAAGTAGTGTCAGTATTATGTCCTCCATAAATGGAGAAAAAAATCCACTCCATGGTCACCAACTCTGACAGATTGTTGTTGTGAATAGGAGACCTTGCCTCTTTTGAAGAGGTGATGAATGACACGCCTTTTAATAAATGAGAAATTCAGAGTGATTTCAATGATCCTTTTGCTGTAAGGATGATGAATATTGAATGTTTTTCAGAAACCACTCACATGCACAGTGGCTGGGAAGGGTAAAAATATACTAAGTTTCTGCTTACCCTATGAAAAGTTCAGAGGAAGATATTGATTCTACTTATTATTTTCCAGTACTCAGGACTTCTAGTCTGCCTTTCGTCTTTTTTATTTGTTTTGTATACTTCTTTTCTTCTCTTTATCTATGGTGGTAACAACTCAACATATTAAGAAAGCTAAATCTGAATTACTGACCTATTTGCATTTATGTAATACAGGCAGCATCTCATGAAATTTGTATTTTATATAATGGCTTGTTTTTTGGTAAACCACTGGAATATCTTAATATTTCCACTGCAGGGGAGCTCCAATCCACTCGCCCTCACTCCAGCACAGGTTTGGCAAACACCAGCCTGCAGTTCCTTCCTTCCTTCCCACCACCCCCCTCAGACCCAACACTTAACCTCTGTTGGGTTGGGACTTAACAAAGTAGCAAAGATGCAGTGTCCTCTCCATTCAGTTTTGGCTGCAGTGGCCTGGGCAACTGATATGTGGACACTTGAGTTGCT
>NW_017728983.1:1315954-1327046 GCF_001723915.1 Gavialis gangeticus
CCTCCACACTGCTTGGAGGGAGCAGCAAGCCAGTCCTGCTCCTATGTCCTAGTTCTGCTCCTGCTCACCACCCCCCTCAGACCCAACACTTAACCTCTGTTGGGTTGGGACTTAACAAAGTAGCAAAGATGCAGTGTCCTCTCCATTCAGTTTTGGCTGCAGTGGCCTGGGCAACTGATATGTGGACACTTGAGTTGCTCATATATCAATGTCCCCCTCTTGGCCTAGCCAGTTGATCCCAAAGGACAGGCAGAAGCCAGTACATTTGGAGCCAGCTTGGCTGCAGGAGATGCCAATATGAAGAAGGGAAACTAAGTTTGGGGATTAAAGTTCTGCTCAGTATGAGTGCCCTAAAGATGGCATAAGTAGAGCCCTAATAAGAAAGTCCCCCAAATTATGTCTCTTCATAACCCTGATCCTCATGTTTTGAAGAGAATCCCTTACCATGCTTGGGTATCATGCTTATAAGTATACTATAGTCATACATATAAAGGGAAAGAGAGCTTGACTATGAGTAGCTAGAGTAGGTGAGATACTCAATGGGTAGGACAGTTTTAACTAGATAAGAGTTTAAGTCAGGGGTGGGCAATTATTTCAGGTGGAGGGCCGCTTACTGAGTTTTGGCAAGCCATTGAGGGCCACATGACAGACAGGTAGGGGCAGATAAATATTAATTTTCTAAATTTTTTAGGGGATAGAATGGCCTGACAGGCCGCATCCGGCCCACGGGCCGCGTTTTGCCCACCCCTGGTTTAAGCTCTAGGTAGATTCCATGTGGATTCAAAGCATCTTCTCAGAGCCCTGAAACTGATAACAAAACTTAGGCAGAGGCCTGGATTGGTTCTACTGAATGACTCCACACAGGGGAATGAAGGATCTGGGGGTCACTCAAAACGACAGGAACAGATACCCCCACTCCCCTCCCCTCCCCATCACAACCCTGGCTTTCCTCTGTGGACTTTGTGGCCAGGCAGCATGATAGCAATATGTTCTCCAGAGAAGAGGTCCCTGGATCGGGCAACCTGTGGGTGCAGGTGACATGGAACAGCTGTGAGAAGGAGTCACCAGCAGGATGACTGCTGAAGGAGATGGGCTGTTAAAGGAGTAGAGGGACAAGGAGATGAGGCAGTGCCAAAATTAAGGGCTTGTGACAGGTGGTGGCCTAGGACAGTGTTTCTCAACCTGTGGGTTGTGACCCAAAAGTGGGTTGCAAGAATATACGAAAGGGTCACCAACAAACTTTAGAAATAGATTCTCTTTTAAAGGAGAAAAACATGGGGACCTGTGGCTTCTCCCTTGCAAGTTGGCAGATTTCCAGCCTCTGCCCCATACACCCACCCTCTGCCCCACATACTAGGGGTTGGGGCTGGGGACTGGCCATCAATGTTAACAAATGTGTCCTGGTACAAAAAAAGGTTGAGAACCACTGGCCTAGGAGACCCAAAGTTGTAAGGAACTGATCGTCTATCTTGTTTCATGACAAGGTGAATCCAATCACCTCCACCACTGGAAAAATGGAGGAGGAACTGATGGAAAATGACTTGCATGAGACATGAATTTCTTTAAAGCGCTTAGATGGGAAGAGCTAAAGAAAGGTGTCTAGGAGAGCACAAGAACATGAGTCTCATGAACATCCCCTCTTTCAGCAAGGTTCTAGCAGGCCAAATGCATAAAAAGAGGGTGCTCCTCCTTTCTCTTGCTCTCCATGGACTTCAAGAGAGCTGCTTCTGCTTCATACAGCATATGAGGTGAATCAGGCCCACAGCTTACAGTGGGGAGCTGCAGGGGGCTGAGCAAGACTGGCTGTGTACTCTGCATGTCACAGGCATACCATACTAGCTGCAATACCTAGGCACAATGGAATAAGCTAAGTACCAAATTGCAGCCTCAGCTCTGAATTGCATTTTTGTGTGTGTAGGTTTAAATCAGACCCGTAATGTTATTTGAGCATAGAATTTTTTTTGGGTGGTTTAGTTTCTCTCTTAACAGGAAAAAATGATCAAAAATAAGAAAACAATCACTGTTTGAAAGTGAATGAAGGGCGCCTTCCCCCCCTCCCCCACCCCCTTTTTCCTACTTTGACATCTCAGTGTTTTTTTTTCCTTTTAGCCGTGGTTTCTGGGATAGGTGATAACTGCCAGTAATAGGATTAGCATTGATTTCTTTAGCAAGAACAGAGATGTGGCAGTTCCAGCCATTTACTGAACTGCCAGCTTTGAAATATCAAAAAAAAGAAAGAAAAAGAAATCGGCAGAAAAAAAAGCTTCTTGCAGCATTTTAAAGAAAGAAAAGTACGTGTGAATTAAAATACACACATACACACACTGTGTGTGCGTTTGTGTGTGTGTATCATATGTATAATATATATATATGTATCTCGTTTGGCACTTTTTTTGTTATTGTGAGATAAAGGATCAAAAGGACTGTCTCTGTTCTAAGCTTCAAGAAAGCCTTTTTTAAATTCATTTGGCTTTCTTTAGCTTTCACTTGCTAACATATTTTAGGAGCTAATCTTACATATTTACTATTGTATCCTGACTTTTTTTAACCTTGAAATGCAAGCAAAGACAGAACGAGAAAGAGGAAAAAAATAAAGAGATTCATGAGAGAAAGTGAGAGGGAATGTGCCCACGGAAACGCACTGTATCTCTGGCACTGACGAGCACTGATATGGAACCCGCCCGACAACAACTTTGATACCACTCAATCTCTCCTTATTGTCAATTGTGTTCTCCTACAGAGAGCGAGGTGAAGGGCACACTGCACTCTTAGGGCCCAATCCAAAGTCCATTTGGGACTCTCATTCACGCCAGTGGGCATAGATATGGATCCTTACAGTGCTGCTTTTTGTTATTATCCATTGTCCATGACAAAGGTGCTAAACCAGCAAGAGCCTTGGTTCATGGACTTTAGGCCTATACCTGTTCCCCTGTTCCTTTTGGACTCTTACATGAAATAGTGAAAAGGACCTGGTGGTTACAGCGAACAAGAAGCTGGCTACGAGCCAACAGTGTGCCTTTGTTGCCAAGAAGGCTAACGGCATATTGGGCTGCATCAGTAGGAGAGTTGCCAGCAGATTGAGGGAAGTGATTATTCTCCTCTATTCTGCACTGGTGAGGCCGCATCTGGAGTGGTGCGTCTGGTTTCAGGCCCCTCACTGCAGAAAGGATGTGGACAAGTTGGAGAGAGTCCAGAAGAGGGCAACAAAGATGGTACAGGGGCTAGGGGACATGCCTTGTGAGGAGAGGCTGAGGGAACTGAGTTTATTAAGTCAGCAGAAGAGAAGAGTGAGGGGGGATTTAATAGCAGCCTTCAACTTCCTGAAGGAGGGTTTGAAAGAAGAAGGACCCTGGACTGTTCTTAGTGGCAGCAGATGACAGAACAAAGAGCAATGGGCTCAAGTTGCATCAAGGGACATTTATGTGTGAACTTTCTCACTAGGATGGTAGTTAAGCACTGGAATGCGTTACCTAAAAAGGTGGTGGACTCTCCATCCTTGGAGGGTTTTAAGGCCCAGCTTGACAAAACCTTGGCTGGGATGATCTAGTTGGGGCTGGTCCTGCTTTGAGCACCCTCATTTTCTATGATTCTATGATAATATAAGTATACATGAAATAATATAAGTACACTAGCCTTTGAGTGATCTATGGCTGGCTCCTAGTCTTGCCAGGGAGCTCAATTTACAAAAAATCCAATGGAAGTGTTGCAAAAAGAGAAGTAAGGTCATGGACAAAACCTTCCCCAACATAGTAACAATAGTAGCTGGAAACCTTCCATGGCTTTCAGGCATAGGTTCATTGTGGAAGTATATTAAGACTACCTTAGCCATGGAGGCTACCTCAGACCCATAATGCCTCCTATTTGCATGAGCCTACAACACCTTATTTCTAACTGGCTTTCCATATAGACTCTTATTTTTGCTGGGCATATCCCAGTTGCTTGTGTTCCTATTTTGGTGCCTCTAAGGGGTAACCAGCACCTTGGATTGTACTCCAGCATACTGTGAGCAGGACAAATAGTCATTCCTATCTGTCATCAGTTGGCAGCTGGGCAGCAAAATGACATTAGCCTTCTGCCTTTTCATTGAGCAGTTGGTAGATAGATTCTCATCCATCTCTGGAACGGAAGAGAGAAACATAGAGGTGCCTTATGCCTGCCTCAAAGGTATTGAGGGGTAAGATACCCCCAAAGACATCAGTGGAGATACCAATTTCCTTTCTCCTTTGTCACCCATGGGACTTTCTTCTATCTCCCTAAGGATGAAGTACATTTCTAGGGTATATTAGGAGCTTCTCCCTCTTTTTTTCTGCTTTAATGAGGTGGTTGAAAGAGGGATTGAGGTATAGCTCATGTCACAGTGTCTCCCAACTTCTCTCTGGGAAACAGCAACTGTTGCTTTCTCCAGTGTAGTATGCTGGGAGTTTCCTGGTGGTTTTCTTCATGGAACCAGCAGACCAGATCCATCACTACAGGGAGCAAATGGCCCATGTTCCCATGTCTAGCTGTCAGTAGCAGCACAGGTTAAATTCTGCAAGCTGGGTCTGTTTCAGGTGAACTTTTCCCTGACTCTTTGTTTTTTTGTGGGTGAAATTCAAGATGCTGCTTTTGAATTGGACAGGGAGTGGTTTCCCATGTCCTGATCTCAACAATTTCCTGGAGAGATTCATTCCCTCCAGAATGGCCAACAGCTCAGTGGATACAGCATTCTCCTGGGACGCGAGAGACAAACATGCCAGTCCCTGTTTCAATGCACATTGAACAATTTACATAAACAGGATAAGCTGAGAATCACCCTGGAACAGCCAGGTGGCTGGGGAACACCCACAGGGATATGGAAACCTGAAATTCATATCCTTGGTCTGAGCGAGGCTCAATCTCCACAATAGTCCCCGACCACTAGACTACTGGCTGTCCTGGGGTGGTTGCTCTCTTTGTGGTGTTGATCAGAAATTCATTCCTGTTCCTTAGAAATGTTTCCTATGCCAACTGGTACACATAGTCTCACAAAAAATCCTCCCCAAACCCAAATTAACCCACCTGTCAATTTAAGTGAATCAACATTTTCTGAGAAATAACTGGTGTTGGAAAATCTCCATCAAATCTATTTTGAAAGACCTGGGATCTGGGGTTTTGGGAGTCTACCTCCCAGTCTTTACTAAACCATGGCAGATAAAGCTTGCTGAGATGCTTTTGGAAGCAATTCATGGCTCAGAGTTTTCCAGGACAGGTAACTGGAATTGCTTGGAGGGGCTGGGATGTGCCCAGGGTGGTCCCATTTGTAAGCACAAAGAGGTGGTTAGCCATCTTTAGTCTGAAGTCAGGCAGAAAGCAGGTATCTACTCAGTGCTTTAAATGAGAGCTGCATAAGCTGTTGTGAATCCAAGCTTACTTCATTAGATGCTCAATCCGTCAGCATCTGATGATATGAGCTCGGACTCACAAAAGCCGATGAATCTCTGACTTAGTTAGTCCCTAAGGTGTATGACTACCCAGCCTTCTGCCCAGCTTGTTTCCATCAGAATCTGAACTTGGAAGGCTCTGAGGTGTGACGAAAGTCAGATGTCTTACAGTAACCCTTATCCTTCCTCCCTGAAGTCCTCATTCAACAAGACATTTAGCCAAAGCTTGCCTGTATGCAGGTGAGTAGTTTGGATTTCACTGGCCATTCACAGGCACACAGGGACTGGTCATTCACAGGTACACAGCTCGGTGCAGGGTGGAATCATTTTTCTTGGTTCCATTTTTATTATAAAATAGAAGCTTCAGCGAAGCCACCTTGATTTGCAGGCACCAAAGATAAGGTATGAAAAAGGTTTCTACAAAAGCACCAGACTGTTCTGCGTTCTTTATTAGATAAGATCCTTCATGGATAGACTGACCTGAATTCTCCTCTTGTTTACATAAATGCAAATCAAGACAAACTCAATTAAAGTCAAGTCATGGAAGTATAAAGCGGCTGGAAGAGGAAGATCAAAACCTTTATTTCAGGGTGCAGAGAAGTTAAATCAAATTGTACAGAGTTTGCTGACATCCCCTGAACTCATACATGAGGTGTGTGAGGCACGGTGGCCAAGCTAATGACTTCTTTGAGGCTGCCAGCTCTATTTCGGAAAAGAAACTTGAAATACGTAAAGATCTCTAGTTCTTGCTCTTATTTCTCACAAAACAAAGGGTCAAATGAACAATCTCCCAAGGATCTGTGATGGCCAAGGCCTGCTTCTAACTCAAACGTCAGAGCATCCTGCATCTTATTTCTGAATCTCAAACTTCCAGAAGAATTATTGTTTTTTTTTAAATTCTACTGATGAAAATCTTTCTCCTAGAATTATATCAAATACCCAGGGTAGGAAATAATCAGTCTTGAACAAGTGCTAGACTTGGTGTGATCTCTCATGATCTTTGATGGCCAGAAACAAGACCTTTATACCATTGAAAAAGGGAGACACTAATTTTTTCCCTAATGTGACACATGCCCTCAGAAAGGTTCAAGATAATACAAAGAACACATTTTAAATGGGTGCATTATAATTTTCCTCTACCACTGCACCCTTTACAGTTTGATTCAAGAGAACTAAGGGGTCATCTACAGGCACTAGGAAAAATCCCAATATCTACATTTTTTAAATTAGGCAGCAGCAGGTACATGTAATGATATAACCATTTGAGTGCACTGAAAGTGTTTCTATTGCATACAGTTCCTTGTAAGACTTCTGCCTTGGTCACGAGTCTTATAGGGCAGGTTTAGACTTGTTAAAAATCTCTCAAGATCACATCTTCTAACCTCACTCAGAACTAACCTTGTATTCTGTTTTCCTGGACCTCAATTCTGTGAGCTTTCCATAAGAAAGTATCCTCTGCATGATGACTATGTCCCTGCCACTGCAGTTGTCTCACTCTCAGCTCCACTTGAGGCATGTATGGACCTCCTTGTTTGTGGTATAGTTATAGAAGAGGCCATTAAGACTATAAACACAACTGTGCACCTTGAAACCTAAGCCATGTCATAATATATGAGGGTTTGGCACAGCTAGGTTTATAAGAATATTTATGTGATGACTTATACTGCACAATTGGTCATAATGTGACCATCCCAAACTCGCAGGAATAAAAACATTGTAGCTGACCTTCTTGCATTTCACCCCTTTCCTCTAGCAAAAAACGCCCAAAACCCTCCTTTAAAAATGTTATGGTTTCACGATTGGGAACTCAGATGTGAGCAAATCAAACAGGCAGCTCATGCCTAAGTTACTGAGACGTGCTTAAATCTGTTTGCAATATAGACTTTTACTGCATGATCAAATACTATATTTGCAAAAAAACAAGATATACCATATCATTTTTTTCTGACTCTTTAAACAGCCATCAGTAACATCCTGTATCATATTATAAAGATAATATTTATATGTTATTCATGTAAACTATATTAATATATCCATGTAGTTGTTAATAAATGTATAATATAGGGTTCATTAGTAATTTATTATAATTTATAGACTTGTAAATAGAATAGCATTACCTGTAATAATTGCACTAATAGCCCTCTGGTATTACTTGTTTTGCCATGTCTTCTTTTGTGCTGAAGCTACCGCATTTGTCATTTGCTATGGGATTTACCATTGTTCTCTAGATCGAATAGTTGCCCATGATAAGAGTGTAAATAGTATCGGACAGAGATGGCTGTTGGAAAAGGAAACTGGATCCAGACATTATGAAAGAACATAAAGATAGAACAGCAGCTACTCTTTCAGCTCTTCCTCTACCCCAAACCTGTAAAGAAATGTTCTACTGGGATTCCTCAAAAAAATAGAAAGATCACTAATAACATCCAGGTGGAAATAACTGCACACACTTTAGCACAAGTCTGATGTCAACTGCCAGTCCTACTAAGGTTTTCTATAAAGGGCGTGTACAATTAATAAATAATTAAGAGCGATGATATGTGCATTGTTGATCTGAAAAGGCTGTGGTATCAAGGCTTGGGCATGCATCTGTAGAAGGTATTAGAGGTGATTAGAAGCTATGGTTTTAAGCAACCCATTGACTTTTTGGATTTTATAGCAACCCATAAATGTATGTAGTAGGCCACCCACTAATCCTGTATTAGCCTTTCACAAGCTTAGAAATTATGATGCTGGTGACTACAATTCTGCCCCTGTCCTGCCATTGCTCTGGGATGCAGCAAGCTATGTCACCTCCTTTCCTACACACTGTACCCTAGGTGCTCCCAAAGCCTCTCTTGCTGGGCATTAGGGGCCTAAAGCCTCCCACACCCCATCTTGCTTGCACCAGGGTACAGTGGGTGAGTAGCTAACCTGTGCTCTTCTCAGCATGGCTGTTCAATCACAACAGGCTGGGCAACAGAGCATGGAGGAGAGGAAATGGCCTAATCTCCCCTGTGGCTGGGGGAGGACAATCTAGTCCCATGCAAGCTAAGAACCAGCAGTAGATTTATTAAAACACTTCTACAGATAGCTGTTGTTCCAGAGAAAGATGGCAAAGAAATCCCTAAGGGGCTGTCATCCCTGATGTTGCTGTGTTGGAGTGCATTATTTAAGGATAGAGTTATGTCATCTTTCTTCTTCTTTTCTTCTTTCTTTCCCCTTTTTTTCTTTCTTTTCTCTTCACTCTGAAGCGCTGACTTGTTTTCCTGACTTGTCCTTTTTGGAAGGTCTCTGAACAATAAGGTTTATCCCATCCTCCTATGAACATGATGGAGCTGGTTCCTTACTCCTCACTGGCAATCCCTTGATTCAAGGATGATCTCTATCATGGCTCATTGATGGGTCCTGAGGTGACTTAAGAGTCCAATCCTTGAGATACAGAACCATCTGAAGAAGTTGCAGGTCTTTCTGCTGGGAAGAATAGGTCATAGGCTGGGATTTCTACACTTTTCCTTCCTCTACTCTCTCTTCTCTGCTTCGAGGGCAGGAAGCTTTATGTCAAAATCAGTGGCAACTGGGTTGAGGGTGTGGTGCCATTCATTCCTTACTGATTGATTGCCATTGAGCTTTCCAGAGCCAGTGGGCAAGCTCTGCCACTGGCAACTGAGGCTTCTGCAGTGCTGAGCACCACCTGGACTCCCGCCCTCCCACCTTGTACTATCTAGCCACCCTTGTCCCAGCCTCTATATTTCCATCTACCCACTCAACTTCATAAATTCCCTTCCTAACATTTACTAATAAAGTTAAATCTACTCTTTCAGGCTGTCTCCCAGCAACTTTAAGAAATATTTACAGGGCTGCAGATTCCACGTTAAATGGGCATATACTTCTATGTGTAGCTTGACCACAAGACACTATTTAAATGTAAGCATCACCGGGTGAAATCCCCTAGTCTGAGTTGTGCAGGAAGATGGACTAAATAATCGTGATGGTCTCATTTGCCTTTACAGTATATTAATCCACAGATATTTCATTTTGAGGTTTGGTCCAAATTTTGTATTGAGGCAAAAGGGTTACAATCAAAAATTTCTCCACATGTGATGCTAAACTTGTCTCATTTCAGTTCCACTTTTAAGCATCATTCTGATGCTCTAATTGTGATTGCTGCACCATGGGATGTCTGACAGTCCTTCTCAGGGCTCTCGCTGCTCACAGTCCTTTCATATTTTTTTCTCTTTAATTTCCTCTAATTAGTTATGCTATAACTTCTGCACACACCAGGGAACACTTGGAGAACTGAACATAGTTAAACTCCTTTAAGAATATCCAGTACCCACCCACCCATCCCTCCTCTGCTGTTGAGAGCCTTGCTGAGGTGGGATTGCCTTGAATGGCTGTTTTGGCAGCTTTCAGAGTCAATTGGTTGTCTATGCTTTCATGTGTCAGCTCATCATTATACTCGACTTTCACTGCCTGGTTCTTTTATGGTCTTGAATTTTCATAGAATCTGTATTCTAGCATTTAATTTGATGTAAATGAGGAAACAACAATTCTGTTTAGTGAAAGATTTAGAGGTTTCAGAATGTTTTCCCTAATCCAATATGGAATAAAAAGGAGACCCTTTGTGATAAAAACCTATGCAATAGAAAGCTCCATCCCAGAACAGCTAGTAGCCTTCTGGTGAAAGCACTCATCTGGGTTGTGGGAGTCCCAGGTTCAAGTACCTCCTTTGAGTTAGACAGAACAGGGACTTGAGCATAAGCCCCCATAGGCCAAGTAAGTCCTCCAAGCACAGGGCTATTGGCTCTGTCATAGTGGGCCACTCTGCCTCATATATTTATCACACTATATTTTTGTGAAAAATAATTGCTTTCCAGTCAGCCCCAAGGCATGAGCACTGCATCCTCGTCCTGGTAGTGCCTTAATGAGGCTCCGTGGATGGAACTGACAAGATGTAACTGCTTTGGGAAATCTATTATATTAAGTCAATGATTTTAGGAAAAGTAAAAAGGCCAAACTTAGAGATCTGCATGAATGGTAAGGCTTATGTGGTACTTGTTTAATCTCCAATTGGTAGTGGTGCTTCTGTCAGAGGATAGAGATGATTTCCTGGCATCATTCCTCCCAGTGAAGAGATCTGGTATTACAGTTATGATTGCTGTCTGTTGTTCTTCCACTGTGAACCCTTGCTGGAACCCGACAGAATATCATAGCCTCTTCAAGGATCTTTTTATGCTTGGATTCTACAATGGGGGACTAGCATGGTCCCCAAAGGAAGGGAAATCAGGAGCAATCAAAGCTGCCTTATATGAAAATGAGCCCTTGTCATAAGGGCTCTGGATGTAGGACACCAGCATCTCAAGGAAGATCTTTGGAGTCTTGATAATTATTTTCTCTTGGGAGTAATCCATGATTAGTAAACCGTGAAAAAATAGGTAAATGTCCCTTTTCTCAAAACACTGCAGAGGACCAAGGAGGAAGGGTGAAAAACTAGGGGCAGGATGTTGTGAGGGCAGTCATCAGAGACTCTCCGGTACTCCCCATTGCATGGGCAGAGTAAGATGCAGAAGTCAACAGTTTATGGGAAGCAAAGGTCACATTGTATAAAGCTCTGCATTAGTTCAGTGATCTGAGATCTGTCCTGACTCCTTCAGGTCACTTTGGCATGCAGTAGATCCAGCAGTGAGCAAGACCAGCAGAAGATAGGGTAG
>NW_017728983.1:1332046-1354546 GCF_001723915.1 Gavialis gangeticus
CCAAATCCATCTCCATCCCCCTCCCAGGGGATTTCTCTTCTCCAAGCTAAATAACCATAGCTCTTTCAGCTTGCCCTCATAAGTCTTGCCTCCATGGCCCCTAATTATTTTTGTTGACCTGTGTGGGACTCTTTCCAGTCTATCCACATCCTTGTTAAAGTATGGGGTCCAAAATTCAATATAGTACTTCAGATGAGGCCTCGCCAGTGCTGAATAGGGTGGAAGAATCTTTTCCCTTGATTTGCAAGTGACATTCCTATTAATACAACCCAGCATGCTGGTAGGGAGGAGGGGGGGTTGCCTAATGGTACACCTGTCAAAAAGGTTGTCCTCTATTGTAGGCTGATCTATCTTTCTGGTATTGAGTAGTGAAGAAAATAATTTCTTAGCTTTCTCAAAACACAGGTGTTTTTCCTTGGATTCTCTCCAGGGAGGCAGGGGGTTGGGAGGCTCCTGGGAAACATGTTGCCCTAGGATCCTCTGCTGCACCATCCTCTGGTACTTCATGTGAGAGTCTCAGCGCCACATGGCAATTCTGCTCCTAGACGATACTGCTCTTTTTCTAGCCATGTGGTACATGGAATTCACTGGACAGTAAAAAGGAGAAGGCCAGAAAGCTTTTCATTAGCAAAGTTGTTTTTTTCTTTATCTCCTTGAAGATAGATCTCCTGCAGTTTCTTTTTTCTCCACCACTCTGCTGCCTGCTTCAGCAACTCTGCTCACAAAACAGACCTCAAAAAGCAGAATGTAATGTTGCCCCGAGGCAGCTAATGTCAGGTGAACTGTGTCTGGAAACGAATAGGCACATATCAATACTTTCTGCCCATTTCAGAGTCACAGAATTCTGGATTTGTTTTGAAACAGTCTAGACCCTGTATAGATGTTCATGAGTATGTTGCCATCTCACAGCTAATGGTTCTGGTCTTTTAGCTCAAGAGGTGACCATTGGAAAGCTCTTCCAGATCATTGCTCCTCTGATGATTAGAAACAAATTCATTAATGCGCCTTAGATACTACACATTTAGCTTAGTACTTCCTTAATAAAGTACTGACTAAATGTGCAGTACCAAGATTTACTGTGCAGTAGTGCTGGTGCATGGATATTTAATGATGCTTACTGAGTGTTAGCCTAATAACACTGTGCATTAGGCTATTAGCACAGTTTATGCTGTGATGTGCTATTGTGCAGTGTTATTAGACCAATGTGCAGTAAGTGTCTTGTGTAGATGCACCCTGTATCTCCAAGGTTTGGAACCACTGCCCTAAACTTTCAACTGTTCAGACAAAGTGGTTTCAAAAGAAATGGGTGATACTGCATTGTCAGCGGGAGGAAGCAGTTTGCAATTTGGAGAAGATTTTTGGCTCTTGCTTGAGCAGAAATTGGTTAACATTAACTTTCATATTGGTAACATTTACAGGTAGCTAGGAGGCAACGAAAGGAGAATTCATGCACTCAAATAGTATGACTAATACTTCCATCATAACATGGAATGTAAAGGTGAACATTGATTTGTTCTGCAACAGGAAATGAAGAGTAAGCAAAAGAATATGAATGTTCTTGTGTTGGCGCGTAGTTCAGAAATAAGTACGAGCAAGTGTCCCACTGATGCCAATGGGGTGTAAAAAAGTGCAGAAATCTTTTGCTGAATCAGACCTGGAAGCATAAAGGGACATTATGATATTATGAAACATAAGGTTCATCTGGCAGAATCTAGTCATGAGAAACTCTCTTTGAATCCCATGAAACTTTCCCTAGTTTAAAGTTAAGCAGGTGCGTAACTGCATTGCTGGATGGGGTGTTGCACACATAAGCATGGTATAATGGGGAGAAGTGTTAAAATCTGTAAGTGTGGAGAGGAGCTGCAGCTTTCCGAATGGCAAACTAAAGTGCAACACACAACTGTTCCACTGGGAAACAGACTAAAAGAACAAGTAGCATCCAATGTGGCATAACAAAGCATTGTTGAAAGATATAAGTGTAAAGAAAGAACCTATAGTGAAAAATGGAGAAGGGGAAGAGAACTAAATAAGAATATACAGTCAGTTAAGGCTTGCAGGGAAAAGATAAGGACAGCTGAGAGAGCAGAAAGGCTTAAGGGGAATAAAAAGAGCTTTTACAATTATATCTGGGAAAAGGGAATACTAGAGAGAAAGTAGTTCCATTAACAAATGAAGAGGGAGACAAAATCAATGGTGTTTCTAAAATGGCAGAGCTACTGAACTCCTTTACACTCTTGGTGTTTAACAAGGTAAGTAGAGAATAGAGGCATGGGAAGTTATAAAATAATGAGGACTTTGGCAGTAGGGTTCTTTGGATAAAGAACAGATTAAGGGAATTTGTGACTTGGCAAAATCAAATTTGCAGTACAACAAATCAAGGAAAAGAATATGTATTGCAGAGCCCTGAGGGACTTGGTTAATGTATTTACTAAATCACTGGAAATTGCTCTTGAAAAATAATAGAAAACCGGGAAGAAGAGGCGTACGTGGGATTGCTAAATTTTAATAAGCCAATCCTGTCTGTCACTGTCTGGTAAATATTAATTCACTCTCTAAGAAAAGATGATAGTAAATAGAGAGCAAGAGAGCAAGGGAGAGAGAGAAAAGATTTAAGCTGCACAGGTGAATCCTGATCCTGTTTCAGGTAATGGACATTTTGCCATTGACTTCAGTGCTGAATTTCACTCTTGGAGGAAATCAGCATGGTGGGCAATGTGCAGAGTGAATTACAGAGTTGAAATTGTGCAAGAAGCTCAAACATTTATTTGACAGAAAGGGCTCGATTGTGTCTGAGGATCATGTTGCAGGTAAGGAGAGCTCTGTAGTAGGTGGAGTTCCCCACAATGACCCTGTCAGATTGTTTGTTTGCTGGTGCTCCACATTCACTTGGGATCGCTGTCACCCAGATGGAAAATGAGATGCAGTGCTTGGACCCAGAGGTTCTGAAAGTGGCCTGCTGGAACCAATGGAGCTTTCACTGGTGGTCCTTAGGGAGCTGGCTGAGCACCTTGTGCTGGGTTTCCTCCTTCTTTCCAGCTATTAAACCACATGAAAAGACATTAAGAATTACTTACTACTTCCCTAATATCTCCTTCCCATGTTAGCACTGACTACAGCTGCTTTGGGGCTATTAAGTAATAGCCAATGGGAAAGACAACAATTGTGAATAGGCAAAGGCATCCATGGAGGCTTGAAAGAGCAAAGCAGCTTGAAAACACCTGCTGTAAACAAAGGTTGCCATACAAAGATAAGTAACTCTAGCTGGCTGCGATGAGATTGAGAGTCAGGGTGGCTGCCAGAGAGATCGGTAGTGTTTTAATGTCTTTAGTCATAACCTGAGTGAAGGAGTGAACAGAGTACTAATTAGATCTGCAATAGATGCTGAAGGTTGTTATGAACAACGGTAGATAAAATGGAATCTAGGGCCCTCCTTTCCCTAACCATTTGATGGTTGTGGCTTTTCTGTAGCTAAAGCTTGGGGATTTACACAGCATTATGTGTAGCCCTGGGTGGTTCTGTTATACCACAGAGCCAATAAATACTAAGTAGAGCCTTCAACATCTGCTCAGGAAGGAAGCATGGGGCAAGATTAACTACATAGGTGCAAACAGAACCCAAATTGTGTGCCAAAGATTGTGCATAAGCAGCTCAGGTTCATAAAGGTGATATAGCTCTTGCTGTCTGGGGGGTCAAGAGCAAGTTGTCAGTCTAAGGCCTTTGGGTTAGATACATCACTGGAGGCAATAGACATAAGAGGAAAATCTGAAAGTTATGGTTTTTTAGTTTGGAGAAGAAAAGACCGAGAGGAAATTTGATAGCAGTCTTCAAATGCCTGGAGGGTGATTACAGAGAAGATGGAGATGTGCTTTTTTCTGTGGCCATAGGGAATGGGACTAGGAGCAATGGCCTCAAACTACAGTAGGGAAAATTTAGGTTGGAGATTAGAAGAAACTTTCTGAGGGTGGTCAAGCATTGGAAAGGGCTACTTAGAGAAGCTGTGTAATCTCCATCCTTGGAAGTTTTCAAGACGAAGTTGGAGGAACACTTGGCTGGTATAATTTAGTCAGGGAGGATCCTGCTTTAAGCAGTGGGTTGGACCTTTGAGGTCCTGGCCAACTCTACTCTTCTGTGATCACATGATCCCAAATAACCATGCTTCTTATCTACAGCTATTACTTATTTAGCTTTGATACTTTTTAAATATAATAGCAATTGTGGTTCCTCCTGATAGGCACCATTTACAACAATTTGGCAACACTGTACTTTAAGGAAGCTGTACTGAAAGTCCAGGAACAAAACATCCTGATGTGCAGGAAGACTAGCAGGTATGGCAGAAGACCAGCCTGGCTTAGCAGAGAACTCTTCAGTAAACTAAATCACAAAAAGGCAGCTTATAAGAAGTGGAAACTTGCAGAAATAACTAGGGAAGAATATAAGAGCATTGCTTGGGCATGCAGGGATGAAGTCAGGAAGGTCAAAGCGCAATTGGAGTTGCAGCTAGATGTGAAGGGTAACAAGAAGGGTTTTTAATAAGTATGTTGGTAGCAAGAGGAGGATCAGGGAAGATGTGAGCCCCTTACTGAATGGGGGAGGCAACCTTGTGACAGAGGATGCAGAAAAGGCTGAAGTGCTCACTGCCTTTTTTGCCTCCATCTTTACAGGCAAGGGCAACACCCAGCCTACTGCAATAGGCAGCACAGTTTAGGGGGGAGGTGAGCAGCCCCCAGTGGTGAAGGAACAGATTAGGAACTACTGCACATCCAGCTTTTCTAAGTCCACAGGGCCAGATGGGATGCACTTAAGGGTGCTGAGAGAGTTGGTTGGTGTGATTGCAGAGCCATTGGCCATCATCTTTGAAAACTCATGGCAATCAGGAGAGGTCCTGGATGATTGGAAAAGAGCAAACATAGTGCCTATATTTAAGAAAAGGAAAAAGGAGGATCCAGGGGGAACTACAGACCAGTCAGCCTCACCACAGTCCCTGGAAAAATCATGGAGCAGGTCCTCAAGGAATCCATTTGTAAGCACTTGGAGGAGAAAAGGGTGATTAGGAACAGTCAGCATGGGTTCACAAAGGACAAGTTATGCCTGGACAACCTGATTGCCTTCTATGATGAGATGATTGGCTCTGGATGTGGGGAGACTGGTGGATGTGGTGTACCTTGATTTTAGCAAGGCTTTTGATACAGTCTTATGCAATGTTTTTGCAGGCAAGCTAAGGAAGTGTGGGCTGGATGAATGGACTATACGGTGGATAGAAAATTGCCTGGCTCAGAGAGTAGGAATCAATGGCTCGATGTCTAGTTGGCAGCCCTAGTTGGGAATTCTGGTTAACAGTCTTTACAAGCAGTTGTCCAGAGAGCATTCAGCTGAAACTCAACGAGGGCCCTCTCTAGGCTATTGAAATTGAGTTACTAGTGGTTGCGCTCTGTGACATAGAGACCTTCATATCCGATTTTGCATTCTGAGAACTGCAGTGTCTTTTATGTCGGTTAGAAAGTAGCATGTAGTTCAAGGTCCAGAGAAGGGCAACAAGGGGTGCATCTTCACATTCATTAATGCACTGTAGTTACTGCACATTCAGTTTAGTACCTGTATTAACCAGGTACTGTAATTATCTCTATTACCTGGTACTGTAGCACCAGCACACACCTTTTAAGTGATTAATAGACTAATACTACTGTGCATTAGCATATTAGCATGGCTTTCACCATGATGTGTGTGTAGAATTAGTCTACTGAGCATTTAGCATCTCATGTAGACATACCCAAGGATGATTATTGGTATGGAGGGGTGACCATATGAGGAGAGACTAAAGAGGCTAGGCCTCTTCAGTTAAGAAAAGAGACACTCAAGATGGGACATGATTAGGGTTTACAAAATACTAACTGGAGAAGAGAAAGCAAATAGGGATTTATTATTTACTCTCAAAATACAAGAACTAGGGGACATAATATGAAACCAGGAGGTAGTAAGTTTAAAACTAACAAAAGGAAGTTCTTTTTTACACAGCATGTCATTAAAGTGTGGAACTCATTGCCACCAGATGTGGTGGAAGCTGATAGTTCAGTCAAACTGAAAAAGGGATTGGATAAATTAATGGAAGAAAGGGACATCAGGAGCTACTGACCATGGGTATTAGGGATACAACCTCCAAATCAGAGCCTCCTAGACCTTAAGTTCTGGAGGCTTCAAGTGAGAGAGGAACAGTGGGGAAAAACCCTGGTCCTGACTGAGTTCGCTGTCCCTTTCGCATCCTTTGCCACTGTGTGACACAGGAGACTGGGCATAATGGACCTATTGTCTACCCAGTAAATGGCAGCTTTTAGGTTCTTTTCCTTTAAAATAGGGTATGTTTGATAGCTTCTAGTGAATGTTGTACTTCTGAAGGAAGAACGCTGTTACTTCTAACATGTCATTTCAATGAAAAATACATTCTCTCTTTAGCCATCCAAAATTATTGTGACACCTCCCTCCCCCCCCACCACACACCCATCTGAAGTGTGGAGATACAACAATAGTGTTTTAAACCCTTGATTATTATAAGTTCTTGTGATGATGAAATGCACAACTTGCCACTAGCTTTGTCAAGTGCTGTTGAACTTGTTAAGGGATCCAGCAGGCCTCTGCATGCACAATGAAATTCCATCATTATTATTATTTATTTTTTTAAAGACTGGTCGCAAAAAATCATGCAAAACAATTCTCTGTCAGAAAATGTGGTTTTCTCAAAAATCAAAATTTTCTGTGGGAAAGGATTGACTATTGATGAAATGTTCTTCTAGGGAAAACAGAAGGAAATGCCTCAATTCATGTTTCAGGGATGTTGGTTGTAGCCGTGTTGGTCTAAGGACATGGGCAGACAGGGTTCTTTGGGCAAAAGCGGTATCTTTTATTAGAGCAACTATACAGTTGGAAAAATTGTTCTTAGCACGTTTTCAGGTACAAATGCCCTTTTTCATGTTAGCAGTTCTCTCCACAGTTGACTGAGTGCTCACCATTCAGTGTTTTCCCCAAGAGGCACCACAGTGGCTTAAACTCATAGGCAAGCTACAGTGCATCATGGGAAATGGAGTCCAGCCATTCAGAAGGGCCCAATTGGGAGAATAAGGACCAAAAGGGCTTGGAAACATAACTATCATGGGCACAGTAGTGACTTGGGCAAATGTCAATATTACTAAAGACCCAAAATAAAATCCTTTGTTTGGGGGATGCTGAAATATTTTGTGGGTTTTTTTAACAATTTTTTTCCTTACTTTTTTGTTCCATGAAAAAAAACAAACCCCAGTATTTGGGTGTTTTGCCTTGATTTGGGATGAAAAAACCCTAGAAAGAGCAGAATTCTGCACAGGACAAAAGTTCTATTTGGAAACAACCTCCTCAGCAAGGTCTTGAGTGAAACTTGTGTTACAATTGACACCTGTAGGTCAATGATGCAAAGTTTGTGATGATAATGGCTGCTTTGGAGAAGGCCCGTTCCCAATGATACAAGGCTTGTGATGGTAATGTGTGCTTCTGAAAAGGCCTGGACTACTGAAAATACCTATACTCATGGTTATTCCTGGCAATGACAACAGTTTAATTGGTTCTTCTCACATTTTGTCTTTTGATACACACCTTACGATACTTTGCCAGTTGTGTCTGAGGACTGATATCAGTAGTTTAAGGAAGTTGGGAATATACTGTCAGTTCAGTTTTTCAAGTCATTGATATGTTGGATGCCGCTGCACAGAAATTCTCTAATGCATTGTGTGATTTTTACAATTTGTTCAAAAAAGTTTCAGTACAAGAGACTATTGTAACCACCATCAGATCAGCCTGGAAAGATTCTCATAGGTTGCTTGTAAATGATGTCTAACATTGAATGCCTGAATGTTTCGGAAAGTATACTCTGCACAAAGAAAATGCAACTCACTAAAAATGATGTTCTAATAATTCTTTTAAGGTGTTTTTTTTTTTTTTTGCCAAGCCTTACCTTATTTCATGAACTCAGAATGAAGTTCCTCAAGCTCTCTCTACCTTCTTACTTCCCACATTCTGGATCCCTGAATGATTACCAAGAGAAATTAACCTCATCACACCACCTGGCATATAACTGTAGCAAACGCATCTTACATACCTGCCAAAGAACTCAAAGAGTCATTACAGTTTTCACAGAAGGGCAAATGCTTCAAATGTCATTGATTCTGTTAGAATAAAAACACACCCACTGTCTAATGTGGCTGCAAAGCTTATTCCATCTTATTCTGTATCATTATAGGTCATTGAAAAGCTTTCCAACTTTATTTACCGTCTAGTTAAATTACCTTCTGTCATTGAGTATATCACATTGCTGGCAAAACCCTGGAACCTGATATCAAGGATTCGAACCCAAATTTTGAGATAGGAATATATGATACCTTTGCCTTCCCAGTTTACATGCTTCACATCTTGGCCACCAAGGAGTTGTCAGGTTTCTCTAGTAAATAAGATGACGTTGTCTTGCTCAAACCCATGCAAACTTTGGTGATTGGTTGCAAGATGGCAAATTGCAAGGTATACTGGTGACTGGCTGCAATATGGCGAGTTGCAATAATGGCAAATTGACAGGATTCAGGAAGCTGTAACAGCAACAAATTATACTTTAAACACATTATGCAGATTCTGATTTGTCTTACACCAGGTCAAATTCTGTCTCATAGTAGAAATGAATACACACAAAGGACTAGGCTATATTCTGCCCTTACACAGGCGTGGAAAAGGGTAGTAGGGAGTGGGCCCATTACAACAGAAACAGGTTCTCTTAGGGAAGAATGAGCAAAATAGCTAGATAGGCCAGGGAATAGGCAAGTCCAAGCCCCTGCCCTCCAATGGAACAGCCAATAGAGAAGGGCCAGGACACCAGTGAGAAGGAATCCTAATACACATCAGTTCTCTGTGCAAACTGAGCCTGGACATTTGGCTAACAAAGACATCCATTTGCACCATATGCTGGATGAGAGAAGCTCTGCACACAGCACCTGACCCAGGTTCCC
This sequence comes from Gavialis gangeticus, assembly GCF_001723915.1. Lineage (NCBI taxonomy): Eukaryota > Metazoa > Chordata > Crocodylia > Gavialidae > Gavialis > Gavialis gangeticus. The sequence continues at coordinate 1,341,061 of NW_017728983.1, forward strand.
CCAAGAGGCACATGCTTGGGTCAGGGTGTGCACATGCAGAGAGATGCTCCAGGACCACAGACGTTGAGTCAGTTTGCCTGTGTGGTGCATTGGGAATATAGGGCCAGCAGGACGGTCTCTTCTCTGGCGCTGTTGAGGAGAGAAATCTGGTGCAGATAGCTTCCATATCACAAGGCCTTCTTGAGTATGGGCTTCCTGGAGGGGTGTATAGGCACAGAAACATTGCCCAAATTGGCCTTTAATAGGTAAAATGCCAATTCAGGACTATTTAGATGGATAAAACAAAAGGTAATTTGAAAGAGCTTTTCTGCTTCTTTTAACTCTGGAAATAGGACCCTTTGTTTGGCTTGTTTCTGTGGCTCTGAGTAGGTAGGCCAAGACCTGGGTATTCAACTATTCTAAACCTATGGATCACATTCTCATTCTCAAATAGCTTCTGCAACCAAGAAACGACATAGAGGCTGGTGTGAAACTTTGGCAGGTAGATGGACCTCGGAAATTAGGTCAGTAAGATGTCAAAAGCATTGTTTGGTCTGGAAACAAAGGGGGCATTTTTAGGTCATGTCTACACTGTGGCAGGAGCAGACCTCATCTGGGAATGACCCTAAGCATGTCCCACACACCTGTCCCGTATGCAAGCTCCAGACCCAGAAATATACCAGTGTAGTTCATAGAATCATGGACAATGAGGGTTGGAAGGGACCTCAGGAGGTCTTCAACTAGATCATCAACTACAACCTCAGCCCCAACTAGGTCATCTCAGACAAGGCTTTGCTTAGCCAGGGCTTAAAACCTTCAAGGATGGAGATTCCACAACCTCTCTAGGTAACCTGTTCCAGTGCTTCACCACCCTCCTAGTGAGAGCGTTTTTCCTAATTTCTAACCTCAACTTCCCTTGCTGCAACTTGAGACCGTTGCTCCTTGTTCTGTCATTTGCCACCATCGAGAGCAGTCCAGCTCCATTGTCTGTGGAACCACCCTGCAGGGAGCTGAAGGCTACTATTCAATCCCCTCTCAATTTTCTCTTCTCTAAACTAAGTAAGTCCAGTTCCCTCAGTCTCTCTTTACAAGTCATTGCCCCCAAATCATTTTTGTTGTCTTCTGCTGGACTCTCTCCAGCTTGTCCACATCCTTTCTGTAGTTGGGGGCCCAAAACTGAACACAGTACTCCAGATGTGGCCTCACCAGTGCCAAATAGAAGGGAATAATCACTTCCCTTGATGCTCCTACTAATGCAGCCCAGCATGCTGTTAGCTTTCTTCAACAGGGTTGGAGCATGTACTGAGGAGTGGATGGAGGGGGTGCGCTTGAATAAAGGGCTCAGCTAGAACAGGTTCCTGCCATGGTGTAAAGGTGATCTCTCCTTCTTCATTCAGCAACTACGCAAGGCTGCAGGAAGCACTTAAACCCCGGAATATGCTACTTGGGGAAGAAGTTGATGACAGAGAAGCTGGTCAAAGGACACCTTCCCATCAACACTTCACTGACAGGCCATGCCATCCCAAGCAGAGAGGCAGCAGGGGCACCATGCAGAAGATTCACAGGACAGGCTACGGCTTGGCGTGTATTCATTGGGAAGGAGAGACCACAGGCACCATTTCTATGGGAGTTCTGCATTGAAGTCCATTCTCCTCCCTCCTTAATTTTCCATTGCCCCATTTCATTTTCCATGTAACAGCCTTGCTTGAGCTCTGTGTGGAAAGGGCTGGATTTTAGCCTCAGAGATTACTAGACCACTCCATACCTTTACACCCTCTGAGCGAGAAACATTATAATGAGATGCTACTGCCAGGTGCTGCCATGAATCATAACGTGCTTTCTAATATTGTTGAGCCTGCTAAAACAACTGGCCTCATCCGTAGGTCTCTACAGGGTGTGTGACACAATGTGTGATAAACAGTAATGCATGGATATCACATTAAAAAACCATTATAGAAATATCTTTGCTTCCACTTGCTTGTGTCAACACAGAAACTATATTTCCTGTTTATTTGTTCCGTTTGTTTATTTCACTGGACCACCCCATGAACCTGGGAGAAACATGCTAGAAAAAAAATTATAGCAACGCCAACTATTCTGGGAGATACACGAGCCCCTCCATGTTTATCAGGTTGAGGGCACTGTATTTTGATGTCAATAAGCAATTTTTCCAGCCCGGTCTCCTGCCCGACCCTTTTAATCCATCAATATATTATTAGAGATAAAGTTGGTGGATGCCTGCTGCAGTTAGAAGATAAATGACATCTCTGAAGTCAGGCATTAAAGACTAGATTAAGGCCTTGTGACACCGTTTTCAGTGCTCATCTGTGCACTTCTGTTCAACCTATCACACTGAGTGACAAGAAAGAAAAATAATGAACTGGGCCAAGGAAAGAAGAAGGGAAAAAAAGGCAGAAAGAGAGAGAGATTTTTTCCCCCCTAACACACAAACTACATCAGTTCACACTCGGGATTAGACTGTATTTAAAGAAAGAAAAAAGAAAGGGGAAGGGGGGCAGGGGGAGGATGGGAAATGGATGGTGCTATAAAGATTAAAATAGGAGAAAGGGAAAGTAAAATGAGGAATTTCAGTTTTGTTTTGTCCTGGGTTTATTTTATTTTATTTTTCCAGCTGGAGTGACCTGGTTACATTTGCTGGATCCTAAGGGTTTTGTCTGGAAGCAAGTCAAACCCCAGACAAGCCCAGGGAAATGCATCCTTTCGAGAGACACAATTAAAATCTGCATGAGTCGTGTGTTTTCTCATCTCTTGCTCCACTTTTTGTCTTTGTGCAGCTGCTAGGACATTTCATTTCATTTAGGGTTTAAGGCTGCTTGTAACAGAGCCATTGCCAGCATGACTATAAAAGCTTACACCCACTCACACCTTCCAACACAAAAGAGTTGCACGGGTGGGTGTATGTGTGTCTTTGTGTGTGACGGGCTTCTTTTATCCTGATTCTCACATTTTCAAGGCAGCGTATGGGAATTTTGCAACTGAACTTTTTGTAACCCACAGAGTCATGAAGACAAGGATTGTATATTCATTTTTAGGGCCTGGCAATAAGATGCTGCAGGTTGGTACTTCCTTTTGTGACATGATACCCCTCCCATTCATTTTTTGACCCCTTCCAGCTGGCTCAGTTGTTGTACACTTCACTTTCATCCCCTAGCCATTTCCTTTGTCCTAGCAGGTTGTTCCCACTTGCATCTCAACATCTCTTAGCCCTTGGGAAAATCTTTCTCTTTTCCCCCAAGAATTTCTAAGCTTCTGGTTACTGCCCACCCCCGAGAAGTCCCAGAGTCAACTTCTTTCCCATCTTTGAAGCATCTTCTGCCCAAGTAGCAGGCCCAGGCACCTTCTCCTCTGGAAAATATTGATTTCTGAGGCACGGCTTCTTCATGCCCTTTCCACACTAGCCAACAGATTCCTTCCCACGTAGTGAAAATATCTTACACATATCCCTGCGCTCTCCAGTTACCACAATCTTTTCTTTACCTTACTCAAACACCCATATACCTGATCTCCTCTCTCAGCCCCCAGGTACGATTTTTGCTCAGAACCTGCCTGACTTGACTTACATGAGAAATAAAATCTGCCTCTGCATTTGATCAGTAAAATGATGCACTTGAGCAGGAGGGAAAGTGGTAGAAATGAGTGGGGAAGGTTGGAATCTGTGGATTCCTTTGTAATATTTCCAGTCTGGATTACCCAGTGCCCAAGGATACTCTGATCGCATGGGCACATGGGGTTATGGGGCCTCCCTAGGGCTTGTAATGTGAGAAGAACCTTGTTTGCTGCTGCCATGATCTGGCTATATATGCCGAAGATGGTGATGTAACCAGTGGCTTACTCAACAGTGGTAGGAAGAGGGACTGCAACAATGAACATCCATGTGCCTCTGGTCAGTGCAGCTGGGGGCAGGGGTTAAAATATGTGTTATTTAAACATGTGGACCTTCCCCATCCTCACACACCCACCTCCATCCAGGATTCATACCCACAGTCTCTGAAACAGGCAAACTGGACTTCAAGGCCTTTTGCCTATCACAGAGGGCCAGAAACAAACTAGTTGCATGTCAGTGTAGCCATGTGGTTTCAAATGTACAGCTCAGCTCTGCAAGCCAGCAGCAATTATGTTTCATGAGCTGACATGTGATGGTAGCACAATGTGTATATACTGTCACAATATATCTGACCCATGACTTTCAAAGGAAATGGAGAGTGGTTAACAGTACATATGCAGAGCTCACAGGTGTTGACCTCATGTGGAGATGTGGCATTGCATCCTCTGGATGTGGCTGAACAAAGCAAGAGGTGGAGTTTCGGGATATGGGTGTACTTAGGTCTAACCAGCAGCCCAGTGGCAGAAGGCCAAGAGTAGCTGGGGATATGCTTAGCGCTTGCCATGCCTTTCCTATGGATGCAGTCCCATTCAGTAGGAAGGGAAAGGTGTAGAGATGAGTGCTGGTGGGGGGGAGCAGGAGGTGAGTCTGTGGACCCTTCCTTGGTATTTCCCATTTGAAATACTCAGTGTAAATGCCAGCTATTGAGGGGATTCAAATGGCAGCATCTTGTCCCAAAGAGCCTCCAACATTGGTCCCAACCACAGGAATGACTGGTTTCCAGAGACAAGTATCCCTTTAGGCTCCTGAGAAGAGCAACATGGTGCTGCTTGCAGCATGCTACCTGCTCTGTGTTGTTGCCCCTGGTGAGGGACCAGAGCTGGATTACCAACTATCAGTGAAACCTTTAGTCTTTCCTGCTCTCTTTCCATGGCACATGGTTGTTGTTGTTTTGGGGCTTTTTTTTGTCCCAAATATCTTAAAGTGCTGGGAAGTGCTTCATAGCTTCTTGCACAGGGCAGCTGAGTGGTGGATGCTCTTCTGGACCTTTGGGACTTAGCATCTCTTTCTGGGGACTGGAGTCAAGGACCCAGGTATGGGCAGAGAGGGTCCCTTTTGGTCCTACATTCCTATATTTCTCAACCTAGAATACCTTTTCCTTGATTCTCTGGCAGATCATCATCAACTTCCTGGTCAGACCATTCTCCTCCATAGAGGGGAAAGGACAGAAAGGAAGTGCAGAGGATTTTTTTAATGGATCACCATTTTAGTTTAGTTTGGACACCTTCCCAAGTGTCCAAAAGAAGCCTTTCAGTGGAAGGACCCACATCTTTGATGTCCATTTACAGAGAAGAAGCTGAGCCAAAGAAAAAAGCATTGAATCAAACTCAGGATCTGCCATTCCTAACCAAGAGCCTTCATTCAGAAGTGTGTGCGCATTGCTGCTGTCCTCTCCTTTTGAAGATATTTTTATGTCTTTTTTTAAAAAAGATTACTGTGTTACAATCATTCAGCAAAGGGTTTCTGTGCCTGTAGAAAATATTAATAGACTATTATGAGGTCCTACAACTAATTTTTCCACACATATCATCTGTCTTTGCATGGTTATTAAACTCCAACAATATTTCATGCAATGCTTTCCTGCTAAATTAATTTGGTTTCTTCTTCTCCTGCTTCTTTTTTTTTTCTCCCCACAACCTTTAAAATTAAACTGAATCTTCATAATTATGGCTTTTTTGTTGTTCCTCATATCTTTTTCTTTTCAATTTCCCTATCAAAGTGGCTATAGAGTTTAATAAAGATGTAAAGAAACAGAAATGAAAAGTAGAAGAGACAGGAATAGGTGGGGGACTGTTGGGAATCATAGCTGGGGTGGTGGTAACCCCAGAAGAAGGCGGGTGGAAGTGAGAGAACAGCCCCCTTGAGTGGCTACAAATAGATTTTGTGGGGGTTCCAGCATACAATGAAAATTATAATAATGAGACTTAGGCTGTAAGGCATTGTTAACAGTTGGCTTTTTTGTGACAAGCCCCCGGGACCTCAGAGTAGCTTGCATATTCCTTTGGTGCACAGCAGATTCCCGGCAGAACTTTCCATGGACTTGGCCTCTTGGGATTAGCTTGGCAAGACCTTCTATACCACGGCCCTGTACCGGTGAGCCTGGTGCAGAGGGGGCACCAGGTTGGCAAAACGTCTTTCTGGGAGTTCTCTTGGCATGGAAGAGGGTACCTCTATCCTGGGTGCTGAGTCAGAAACACCAAGTGTTTTATCTCCTCCTCTGGTATGCTGGGAATAGAGGACACTCAGGGACCTGTCAGGGAAAGGCAGTCTTGACAAGGGTGCTGGAGGAAGCAGAGGGAAGACCAAGGTAGCATTGCCTCAGTAGAGTGGTGCCCTTGGGGATTATGTACCTTTGCAGAAACCCAGACTGGGAACTGCTTAAGAGTCAATGGCTGAAAATGGCTCTGCCTCTAGCCCCATAATAGTTATAGGAGGAGATGTTAGCTCAAATGCCCCACAGATCTGCCCCCTGGGGCGAAAGAGGCAAGCAGAAACTGGTGTAGGCCACTATTTTCCACCCTTATTACTCAGTAAAGACATATAATTCAGTTAAGTGTCGCAGTTACCCTGGTGGAAATACACAAAGGTCAATTAACTAATTAAAGGAGTCACACAACCACTTTAAGCAAGTTTAACTTGAGTTCAATGGGTAGCAACAAGCAGAGGGACATCACTGCAGATGGATGAATGGTGTCTGCAATTGTTGTGGAGCTGATGGATATGGTCTTCCATGAGGTTATGTCTTAAACAAAGGGCCATAACTAGTTCATTTAACCTTTCCCCAGCTGAAATAATTTCTGTAGCCAAGTTACCATGTTTACTTATCAATAGGTGGCACTGTTGGGACAGAAATGTGAAAAAATATGCAAATTTCATAGAGAAAGGAATTCTGGGAATGATCTTGTAGTTAGTTACAGGACTCTTCTATAAACATCATCTCAATTGTAAAATATGATCATAGTTAAATGTGTGATATTGTTGGGATTCAGAAAGATTTCGAACCACTTTAAATCGGAGGACTGCAAAGGTGGTAAGTCACTATCAGATAAGACGAATCAGCTTTAGGAGCAACTGAATTACTAGTGAAATACATACGCTTGTGGAACATGTATCACCCATATGCACATACAGGCCTTCAGGCAGATAACTGTGATGCACGTTTAATATGCTGTATTTTAAAGGTAACATTTTGATGATTTGCCTAGTCCTTATTTTTGAGTCACTGGTGATTTCCCGGGTAGGTGTGAATCTTGGATTATTCAGGCATCAAAAATAATTTGAGATTTGTAAGAAGCTTCAGTTTTTAGAAATACACACCAAAGAAACAAGAGCCTGCTTTCAAAAGGGCTCTTTAATTTTAGGCAATTCAGGTTTCGGAAACCCAAGAGAGACAAGTGCAATATGATCTTCAGCGGTGTTGAGCATCCTTCGTTCTTGAGGAATTCGTCTGGTCACCTGCACAACTTCACCTACAAGAATTTCGAGTTATAGAGTTCTTTCAATTCTGGGCCTGATTCTGATCTCCCATGCACTGATTTCAGACTGACTTACTATTGATTCAGACTTACCATTGTAATTCAGACCAGAATCAGATATCTGTGACTATCTTAATGTATTATAACATTTCTCTTAGTATTAGGGCTTCTTATAGTTGCTTGTAACATATGCAAAAAAAATATGTAGTGGCATGAAAGTCTCAGTTGCATTCAACGGGTCACTCAAAACTGTTCCAGCAGAACTGCTGCCAATCCTTAGACCCTCATTTTGCCAGGGCCTATCTAGGGATTTTCTGTATTAGCTGTAGACAGTCCCATGTGTTTTGCTTACACCCCATATTTAAACATAGCTGTGCTTTACAATGACCATCACTATCTTTTATCTATACCTTTGCTCAGGAGAACATGTTGTTTAGGTACCACACATCTCCCTTTGTACTTATTTATAACAGAGACATTAATTGAGACTCTCTTGCTGAAATTGGGACCCTGCTGTGTTGAGTATGGCCTATGTTTAGTCTTGAAGTGACCAAGAAAAAGAAAGGGTGGAAAGAAGGGAGCACGATCAGTCTGACCTAGTGAAGAAGGAGTCTAGAAACAGAGAGAGCTGGTTATTTGACTAAGTTTTACCCAGGAAGTGTTTGGCAGAGCTAAGGCTATAAGAAGGATTTCTAAAGTCTCCCCTATATCGTGTTTGGACCACAGCGTCCATCTCTCCCATCAGTGCCTTGCAAGAAAAGCTTACATCTTGGAAACAGTCACACTGCCCTATAAATGGCATTTCTTTTACGGTTGTCCAACTAATTCATTTTTTTAGTTGGACGGCTGAACTAGAGGTTGAGATCAATCCAAAATAAAATAGTTAACTTAAAAACAAACAAAAAAATATTCCTGGTAGAGCTGAAGTGTTATATCTAATTGTAGGTCATTTAATCCTTTAAAAAAAGGAAGAGAGATAAGTTTGGGAATAAAAATGAGATTTTAAAACAAAAAGTGAATTTCTTGAACTATTTCAGTCCCTCCAAAAGAATATTTTTTCTGCAAATTAAACATTTCACCAAAATATTTTGCCCAGGTCCAATTTCTTTACATGAACATGGTCCTTTTCCACATGTCTGTGTCTTGTAAACTGTACCAATAGAACTCCAGCTGCCACCACAATATTTGAGACCCTGTAAATAAAAATGGGTTTTTCTTTAACAATGGCCATCTGTACCAATGGCAGGTATCATAGATTTGCCATCATTCCAGCTGTTTTTGCTGATGCCACATGTTATAGTCTTGCTTGTAGATTTATGGATACCTTTGATTTTACTTATAGCATATGTGAAAGATTCCTAAAGCCATGGACTGGCATCTTTTTAGTTTGATGCTAGGAACTGAAATAAATAACTACAATGGTTAGTTCAAGAACACCTTGGTAGGTGAGCAGAGTAGAGCACTAGTACATGAACGGAACCAAGACATGCTTGACCGTTTTCCCTTTTTAGCCCCTGGTAGTTCAGTTCCTCTAGCCAAGTTTGTACCGGCCCTCCTGAAATGACATTGGTAGTAGGATGGAAACACAGGCCTGCAAATTCTGCCATTATTAATAAAATGTGCAGAAGCTAAGGATGGCTTTTAGGTCATGTAAGTCCCAAGTTAGCTGTGCATATAGCTCACACATTGCTGGACTTCTTCTGTCAGGAATCGTGGGTTATAAGATCTCTCATCCAAGTAATACACCCCCTACAGATACATTCTTAACCACCGAGAACTAGGTGGAAGACTGGTTTTTCTTTCCCAGCAAAATTAGGGTGAACGTGATGCCCAAGTCCAGTTGGTCATTCTTATGGCTGTTGTAGAACAATTGGGCATGGTAAGAATTACACTGGTCTGGGGTCTGGGCCTGAAAGCGTTCAGTCCTGGACCAGTGTGCAAACGTTCTCAGTGTCTGCATAATGCTCTTCTCTTATGCTTGGTGCTCACAGGCAAAAGCAGTCATTCTCTCCCTGCTGGTTTCTGTGACAATATGCATGAATGACCCATCTGGGACAATTTCAGCAAAGTCTCTGTGCCTTGAATGATATGTTGATGAGCAGCCCTAGCCATTTAGTGCATGCAGACATTTAGAAAAGTTTGGGAGTTTGGATTTTGGTTGTGCCTTTGCATGCAGACCATTTTCTTCCCTAGAACACCCCTTTGTGCCCCACACTTGCTACTTGCTTACTCAGATTCTTTTACTCGCAGCAATCAGGAGCTTCTCTGGAATTAGTAGGCATTTTGCTATCAGAACCCTCTGATTAAAATGTCATCAAGAAAACAAGCCACATAATCAAGTCCTATAAAATCTAGTCCATCACTGGCTGAAAAATAGAGGCACACTGGAAACATAATACAGCACACTGAGAACGCTGTGTGCGTGCGTGCATGTGTGTGTGTGGCTGGGTATGAGGGGGAATTTGCAATCAGGGTACTCATCAGTCTGGATCTAGCTTCGTGTTCTGCTTAAGCAAGATCCAATCAAGCTTAAAGAAATAAGTGTCCCTTGCTAGGGTCACAGATAAATCTTCTGCTCTGGACAAAGGATAGGTCTCATTGTCAGTGCACTGATTTATTGTGACCTTATAGTCAGACCGTCTAATTTCTGTATTCCAACTATAGGTGCTGCCCAGTTATTTTTTTCCTCTTGGGACACTATGCGACTGCTTATTAACCTTGGTAGCCCTTGACTTGCTGCCACCTCCTTGTGGGGGAACTTTGTGAGATGTTAGCTCAGTCTAGGGTTAGTGAGTCAGCTCATAGAAACTGGCAGAGCAGATATTTTGGCTTTACTCATACACAACATCTCATGAACTGGTCTCTGATCCTGAAAAAAGGCACAGTCTAATGTTTGGTTTACTGTGTATTCAAGGACCATGACTTTTCTTGGCTTCATCTTTAAGGTGAACAAGGATATGTTTTATCATCTTGATTGACTAGTGTGTTCCCATGTGAAAAGCAGTGGTCCATGTTACAAGAATTTCTTCCCAGGAAGGCAGACTCTTTCCTTTTCTCAGTGACTATGGGACATTATGGTTGTTCCTGACTCTTCTGTCCAAAGAACAGAACTACTTAGCTTGGCACTGGGATTTTTTCTCCTGTCAAGACCATTAGGTGCATTTAGAGCTTTCATAGTATCATAGTACTTAGGGTTGGAAGGGACCTAAACAGATCATCAGGTCTGACCCCCTGCCCCAGGCAGGAACAGGTGCTGGGGTCATATCACCCCAGCCAAATATCAGTCCAGCCTCCTCTTGAAGAACCCACAGCACTGAAAACATTGAAGAACTTCATCATTCCAGGATTTGATTTTTTTTTTAGGAAAAATGTATTGGGATTCTCCTAAAATTTTAGGAGTAACAATTTTATATTTATAGCTAAATCAGTGAATTTCAACCATGGTGCCAGGGTCTTGAGATGCATTCTTAAGACTATGGGGTACTGTGAGGTACCACCCAATATTAGTGCTCTTAAGTGTGCAAACAAGATAAAGCCAGATATTTCAAATAGGAACCCACAATGTTAAAAACATTCTGACCTGGTGTGGTCTTTCTGAGCTCTTTCCAACAGAAGAATCACTCTATTATTTTTCTGTAGTTAAAAACAAGTGAAAAGGAAGAGCTGGCAGTTTCCAAGGGATGCCTTGAGTCTAAAAAGGTAGAGAATCAAGTTCATTGATGAAAATGCTGAATAGCGTTGAACCTAAGTAGAATCCCACTAGAAATATTAAGGACTACTCCCTAGCCTCATGGGGCAAGCCATTATTATCCCCAAGATTATTGAGACTCATGTTGCCTTGACCAGTAGGATCCAGCCATGGTCATGGATCTGTAGGGCATGTCTGTACCATGACAGACGGTGCTAGGCAGGGCTGCCATGAACACACATCCTGGCCACTCAGTTTGACTGTATGTGTTCTGAATGCTGAAAAACTGAAACACAGCCACCATTAAAATGTTGCTAGCTAAGTGCTGGCCAAGAAGTAGCCTTTTGGATCTTTATGTGATTGGCTCAGGAATAAATGATTGGCAAGCATTTTTACTTAGGTTTGTGGTACTTGGTGGGTGTGGAGCAGGAATAAATGTGTGGGGCATGTTTTCACTTAGCCCCTCTCCCTAGCATGGTTTGATGCAACATAGACATGCCCTTATCCTCATCTGAGTAGAGCCAGAGGAGTACATACAAAAGGTGACTTGTACATATATTCCCAAATGTACATGGTGAATTCAGTCTGCCATTATTAATAAAATGTGCAGAAGCTGAGGATGGCTTTTAGGTCAAGTAAATCCCAAGTTAGCTGTGTACGTAAGCATCTGTGCAACTATATGTGGAGAAAAAGGCCTACCTAAGTGAAATCCTTTTGTGCTCAAAATGATTACCCTTGCTAAATTTGATGCTTTATTGACACACCTACACATGGATTCAGGGGCGCATCTATATGTTCATTCACATGCTTTAGGTAATGTGGATTAAATCCAATACCTCCATTGTGAAGTATTAGAAGAATGTGCATTAGCTTATTTTAATGTACATTAGCTAAATATCACATTTTTGTGATGCTTTCATGTACATTAAAATAGGCTAATGCGCATTAAAGCACATGTGTAGATGGCACCCCAGGTGTCTAACTTTAAACCTCATGTTTCTCTGTCACTACACAAGTGGTCAATAAAAGTAGCAAATGAGGCATACAGTATGTATAATTGCTCATTTCCATTTAAAATGACATATATAACATCCAAATAAAGTATGCTCTGAACTCTGAACAAGACTCTGTACCATCTAAAATGGTTAGGGCCAGATCTTATTTCACCTATTAGGTACCAAAGTAGAACTAGTTACCTGAGAGGGATCCTTGTTTTGTTACTAGAGAAAACTAACAGAGAGCAGCAGTTACTACTGCTGCCACCCAGGGCACAGACCCTGGCTGTTAAGCCTTTGGAAGACTTTTTCATGCGCCCACATCTTCATCATCCTTATCATGGACTACAATCTATTTGGTCTCTTTTTCAAAAATCTGCTAAAACACACTGTGCTTTCTTCTATTTTGCATGCTATTTATCCACAAATCCTGAAAAAAAAATTACCATTTAATGACTACCTTATACAAAATGTATCACTTTTTACTGAAATCTCTAGGCCTAACGTGAGCCCTGTCTCTCCATTCTTTATGACCGTTCTAAGGAATAATGAAACAGTTAGCAGGAAATAGCACCGGACAGATGTCTTGCCCTGCGGGGGAAAATCATGCCCATTGCCCAAAGTCTTTAGTTGAGATTAGTTGAGGGCAAAAGACAGACAGACAGATAGATAGATAGATAGATAGATATAGACTGGGGAACTATTTTCTTCCCCAGTGCAATATTTTACTGATATTGCCCTTAGAGGCAGTCAATATTTGTATAATATATATATATATATAAATAGCCTTAGATAGATGGATAAAAACCAAGTAAAATTCACCGCAGAAAGCTTTTTATTCCAACTGGAAAATTGCCCTGCAAATGTACTCAACACAATACCCACTACTTCACTCGGAAGTGACAGTTGCAGCTGTTAAGGTAGCTACATTATCTCATCTTTGGAGACAAATTTCAGGCTATATTTCACTGCTGCCTGGGAATGTATATATGCCCTGAAGACTGCTCTAGCTATATCCGTCTTCCTGTATAGATATCAGATATGACTGTGTGCTTACCAGCTAGCTTTTTCTTTTAGGGAGTGACGGAGGTTAATACGAGCCTGAAGCATTTCCAAAATCATGCCAATTTGGGGTGGAGGAGGTGCCACGGGTGTCAGAAGGGGAGGAAATGCCAGCATCTTACTTCCGCACAAGTCCTAGACATGAATGGGGGGAATCCTTTAACACTGAGTGGGATTCTTGGGAATCCTTTTCTAGACTCTCCTATGCTCAATGTAACATTTTGTGCTATGGCCAGTCACCATGTTTATCAGGAGCAAAGGGGAGGGGGCAGACAGCAGAATTCGACTCACACCCCTAACTTGTTTTTCCATCGTGGTTCCTGCCTCTCTGGATAGCTGCTCTTCACTCCTGTCCTCTCTGTGCTTCCCTACCCCCTACCTC
>NW_017728983.1:1359546-1371380 GCF_001723915.1 Gavialis gangeticus
AGGGTCAGGAGGACTGAGCAGAATCCAGGGACAAGCTGGGTCAGGAAGCCAGGAGGTAAATCTGAGAGCAGGGTCTAGGAACAAGCTGACTTAGGAAGCTGGGAGATCAAGCAGAGAACAGAGTCAGAGAGCAAGTCAGTGGGAACCAGCAAAGCAGTCTGAGATCAGGTTAAACCCTGTTGTCTAGACGCTTCCTTTGCCAGGTCAAGGGTTTTTATGCAGGAAGTGGAAGATCAGCTGATGCCAGCTGACACACTGGGGACAGGGAGTGGATGGAGGTGTAGGCTCTGCTGAAGGCTTCACAGCAGTTTTGAAGGGCCTGGCTGGCTAGTCCCAGGTTAGGAGACCAAGGTCTCAGGTTCAAGACTCTGGCCTGATACTAATGCATGTTAACACTTCTTCTACTATGTTCCCTTCTACTGTTAAGCAGGCTAGTTAGATTAAGCCAGTTTTTTGTTTTTTTTTTTGCTGTGCATACCTGCTGATAAAGGCTAGGATTAAAAATAAATAAATAAAAACCTTAAGCTAGGCTCCTAAGTCTCTATCTGGGTGCATAAATAAATAATTCTCCCGATCAAGGAACTGGGCTCTGCATTTCCAGGTAACAGTTTATAGGACCAATGTCAGCTTTCTTTTTAGCCATGTCAACTCTGTGCTTTAGGCCTGGAGGTAAAGTGGGAATAGCATCCTACTCTTGTTAAAGTCTCACCTACCCTTCAGCTGGAGTAGAATGGGGGGCGGGGGTGGTCACTGGAGTAAGGAATATTACTGAAGGTCTGTCTTCATTGGATGAGGCATAACGAGACAATCAGTTTGCTCTGGGCTCTAGACAGAATAATTGCCAGACTCAGAAATTCATACAACATTGAAGTAGTAATCTCACCTTGCTCTAACAGGATGTAAGAGCAGTAATGCAAATGTGACCTGAAACGGGGTTTGGGAGTAGCAACCCCAGCAAGCGTGATAATGCATAGGCACATACCACATCTGGTGTATTGACTCTTAGTTTCTTGGTGGTCCAGAAGGTGGTAGCATGTTGTCAAACAATGCCATAAGTCCTGTGTAGGTTAAGCAGAAGTTCCTGGAGGCAGATTCTGCTTGGCCCTCCTCTGGGTGTATTTGGAATGCCTCTACACCCACTCACACATGGCATCTCAAATGGGGAAGGGAGGAGGCTAGGTCGTTTCCCTCTCCCCTCTCTAGACTGGTTGGCAGCATGAGCTAGCACTATGGCAGAGAAGAGTTTGATTTTTGATCTGAACAGGTCTTCAAATGAGAGGTTTTGAGGAATACAACCTATTCAGCTTATTAGATCTACCTATTCATTTGTCAGGAATGGTTTAACTATAGTTGATTAAGAGCTCAAGTGCATGCTGCTCTGATGTAGAGGAAAGATAGGAGAAAGAAGTGTAACAAGAGACTTGCTTAGCTAAACCACAAGCTCCTCAATCACCTGGAACTTAAATAGGAATCTTACAAAAAGAGGGGTTTTCCTAAGGATGTCTCTAAGAGTATAGTATGGGTATGCAGGGAGAAAAGCAAAATGCTCAAGTAGCAAATTGAGATGCAGCCAACAGGACATAAAAGGCAACACAAAATTATTCTGTAAATGTGTATGTCCTTATTGAATGGTAAGGGGAATAATGGAAGACACAGAGAAGGCTGAAGTGTTAAATGTCTCTTTCATCTCAGTCTTCCAAAAAGGGCCAACTGTGTCATGACAAACTCAGTTTGCAGCAAGGACAAAGGGCAGATACTCAGCATGGAATAAGGGGAGAACCAATTAGAGATTATTTAGATAATTTGGATATTTTCAAATCAGTAGATGAGATTCATCCCAGAGTACTCAAGGAATTAGCTAAAGGAATTATAGAGGCACTGGCTATTATCTTTGAGAACACATTGAGGTCAGGTGAGGTCCCAGAAGACTAGAAAAGGGCATTATCATGCCCAGCCTTAAAAAGGGAAAAAGGAGGACCCAGAGAATTACAGACCAGCCAGCCTAACTCTGAGACCTGGAGAGATACTGGAGCATATTATGAACCAGTTCATTTGTAAACACATGAAGACCAACAAGATATATGAATTTGTCTGCAACACGTCTGGCTTAACCAGTATGATATCCTTCTAGATCAAGGTGACAGCCTAAGTGCATTGGACCTTGTGAATGAGGGTCCAGTTTGGCTTTAGTAAGGCATTTGACATGGTCTCCCATGCCAATCTCACAATTAAGCTAATGAAATATGGCCTAGATGAAACTACAGTGGAGATGCAGACCTGACTAGCTAATCATACTCGCAGAGTAATATTCAATGGCTAAGTGGGGAGAGGTGTCTAATGAGGCTTCCCAGGAGACTGTCTGGGGTCCAGTACTGTTCAATAGTTTCTTTAATGACTTGAAGAATGGAAGTGAATATACATGGAGTAAATCTCTGGGAGACATGAAGCTTTATGGAGTTGCAGATGCTCTGGAGAATAGAATCGGGATTCAAAATGATCTTGCTAAACTGGAAAACAATCTGCAATGAATAGGATGGAATTCTATAAGAACAAGTGCAAAGTACTATACTCATGAAGGAACAATCACAGGAACAAATACAAAGGGGTTGGGGGTGGAGGGGGCGAGGTTACTGGCTAGACTGCAGCCCTTCAGGAAAGCATCTGGGAGTTATGATAGACAGAAAGCTGGATATGGTTCAATGATGTCATACTGTTGCAAAAAAACCCTTCATAGCATACTTGGCTGTACTACAGGAGAGTCATATGCAAGTCATGGGAAGTGATTTTCCATTCTTCTGTTCAGCAGTGATGAGGTCTCACCTGGTGTGCAGGGTCCAGTTTTGGGCATGATACTTCAAGAATGATGTGGACAATTCAGAAGCAGTCCAGAGGAGAGCAACAAGTATGATTTGAGGTTTAGTAGATATGACATAGAAGGAAAGGTTGAAAGAAATGGGATTGTTTAGCTTGTAGAAAAGAAGACTGAGGTCAGATTTGATTGCATTTTTCAAATACAAAAAAGGGTTGCTATAAGGAGGACGGCAATCACTTGTTCTTTGCATCCACAGGGGACAAGGCATGAAATAATGAACTGAAACTGCAACAAGGGAGATATAAGTTAACCACCCAAACAGTGTGTTTGTTTTAATATTTAAGTACTGGATCAGATTACCTAGAGAGTTTATGGTATCTTCATCCCTGGAAGTTTTTACCTGCAGGCTAGAGAAATATTTGCCTGGGAAAGCTTAGCCAAAGATGCTGCTGCCTTGAGCAGGCGGTTGGATTAGATGACCTTTCAAGGTCCCTTCCAGCCATTTTTCTATGGTTCTGTGGCTGCCAATAAAGATGTATTTATATCTGAATAAATGACTGCAGTATTCAAGTGCAAATACATGTTGGACATACATAGTAAAAAGAAGTACTGTGTGAATGGCTTTTCCTAAAGTAAAGCTCCCATTGACTGCAAGGAGAACATTTGGCCAATTCTGGATACTGTTGAAAACCCTGCACCATTTGTGCACTAAGTTTGAGTTCTTGTTGCCATGGGAATCATCTTTTTTAATTTCCTGACTTTTATGCATTTAATTCTCCAAGTTGCATTAACATACCATTTTTGCAGCATCACCCCACCTAGCTTGTCTATAGGACCTTTCACTGGTAAATCTCAAAGCACTGTTGCTCAAAGGAAGTCAATGATGCTATCTCCATCTTGTAAATGGTGACACTGAGATGGAGGGGCTTGGTCAAGGTCAACCATTAGACCACTAGGAGAGCCAGGGCAGAACCCTGAAGATCCTATTAAAACATACAAGGAAACAGGCTGATTTCCTGAAAGGTTATTCAGTGGGTAGCTTGACTTTAGAGAAGAAAGTATGAAGACCTTTTCTCCCTTAAGTTATTTAATTTCACATCAAATTGGTTCTTATGCATTCCCTAATTGACTGTCTTTAATAATTACTTATTTTCTCTTCTTGGTGTGTTTTAAATCTCAGTGTTTCCCTCTCTCTTTTTTTAGGTTGTTTCCTTTTTTATCAAGATGTTCCCTTGTTTTTAACCCTTTTGCATTATTTATTTTATTTCCTTTTCCTCTATTTGAACCTTCATTGATTTCTGTTTTTTAAACCCCTATCACAGACTTCTGTTTCCATGTGAGTAGCCCCTGCCAAATCAGTATTTTAAATAATAGTAAGAATAAATAAGAAATCTACTATATTAAATTGTAGTCATTATTTATTTTGCAGGCCACTGGCATATTTACTCATAAGGCAGTCTATACACCTCCTGGCATCAATCCAGCCAGGCATCTCTATTTATTTGGTAATCAGTTTGTTGACAAAGCTACCTGAGCTAATGCTGATCTACAGATTACTCCATTGCCCTAGATTTTCCAGGCGCTCATATGATTCTGCTTGGTCATTTTTTCATCCCTGATAATTCCCTAGATTTCTACATCAATTCCTTTGACTTGTCTGGCAGAGTCAGCATGGGCAGGGAAGTCTGGTACTTGGTAGTGAGCAGCAGGCACATTGACGCGGGCATCTTCCTCTTTCTCTCTGCACCTGGTGGCCTTGTAGAACTCCTCCTAGCTAGCAGCCATGGTGGCATCCACAGAAGCTCTGTGGCACGACCCAGTTGAAGATGGAAAAGGAGGCAGAATATATTTCTTTGGATTGGGGGGCAGGGGTCTGAACCTATTATTACTCCCATCATAGAAGAACACCCTTCTGCAACTGCATGGATGGATGAAGAAAGGAATAGATAGCCAGTAGTGCTATCATTAAAATTATGCTTTGAGTTCAAAGCATGGCTCTGAAACCAATGGATTTGCTTGAATGTTCTTGAAAAGTGCTGTGGATTGTGATAGTCCAGCATGGTTAAAAACTGGGCTCATTTGCCAAAGGGACTCTTGAGATACAGGCCTCTCCCAAAGATCACCTACTCACCTGGCTCACCTAGTGCTTTAGTTGTGCATGCCTCTCGCTCAGACTATGGCTCTGGCCCCTCCTGAACTGACTGTTGCTGTTTAGGATCTCTCTCACCTACTACACAGCCTGTTAATCTGTAGTCAGGTAGAAGGCAGGGTAGAGTTGCACCTTATAGTGCAGTGCTGCTCAACGTTTTGGCTTTAGAGGACAGGTAAGTGAGGCTGGGCCAGTCCATGGGCCAGATTGAGCCCCACATGCCAGGATGGGACCCTGGGGCCTCGTGCTGCCCCTGCCTAGCTCTGCATGCTGGGATCCAGTGCCTGATCCAAAGTTCAGGGCCTGGGGCTCCCAATGAGGATGGAAATTTGGCAATGCCACTCCTTTGCTGTCACCAAATTTCCAGACCTGTGGGGAGACCTGCAGGCCAGATGACATGGTTCAGAGGGCTGAATCTGGCCTGTGAACTGGTTGTTGGGCACCTCGTTGTAGTTTATAAGGTACAACTTGGCCTCATCTTCTACACAGCATATGGTGCCTTTGTGGGAAAGCAGTATACAAAGTGGTTAAAGGTTAAGTTTAGAAATACACACCTTGGCCTCATTTGCTCAAGGCAAAATGGATGGTAACACACTTATACAGCAAGACTAGCTCTCTAAAGTGTTTCCAGGCAGTCTTTTGGAATTGGTGTAGTTACTTGCCCTCAGCTATACACATGAGAAAATCTCAGCCTTCCCCTTGGGCCTCTTCAGAGAATGTGTATTGTGCAGGTGTGCTGCATTTTGCTGCGACTCCTTTTGGAGAGTTTGCTCAGATACCCACATTTAAGAGCAATATTTCAAAGTAGCCTAAAACCCATTTGTGGATTCTGAATGGATTTAAAAGAAATAGCAAAAAAATCAGCAATCATAAGGGGAAGATGAAAATCATTATTGTCCATGTAAGGCAGGGATGTCAAACTCATGTGGTGTGTGTCCTGGGCCCTGCACTCATATGGGTCATCTCAAGATCTAGAACCAACACTGGGGTCCAAATAATATTTGACACCCCTGTAAACTATGCAGGCCCCAGGGTCCCATCCTGGCATGTGGGGCTCAATCTGGCCCATGGACTGGCCCAGCCTCACTTACCTGTCCTCTAAAGCCAAAACGTTGAGCAGCACTGCACTATAAGGTGCAACTCTACCCTGCCTTCTGCCTGACTAAAGATTAACAGGCTGTGTAGTAGGTGAGAGAGATCCTAAACAGCAACGGTCAGTTCAGGAGGGGCCAGAGCCATAGTCTGAGCGAGAGGCATGCACAACTAAAGCAAGTTGAACAAGAACTTTCTGATTCAACAGTTTTGTTAGAAAATGCTTATTTGTTGAAACCAAAGATTTTTGTTGGAAAAAAAAGATTTTTGTTCAGAAAACCCAAAGGGACAATATGAATGATTTTTTCACTTTTTTTAAACTTCTGCAATTGTTAAAATAACTTACCACTATTTTAAAACTGATTCTCCAATTTAAAATGACCTGTTATTAAAAAACTTAAGTTTCTTATAGGGAAGAAAGTACAAAGTGGCCCAAATCAAGGTGAAATATTTTTAAATTATCAAAGCAAAACACTCTAAATGCCTCAAAATGAGGAGATTTCCATTTTTGGTGTACATTTGAAGATGGGATTTTTCCCCCCAATATCTCAAATATTTTCATGGGACAGGAAAACCAAACTGATCAAATCCAGTTGTGACTTACACTCTTCATAGGCTTTCTGAACAACAGAACCAAGTGTGATCAGAGGAAAGTAGCTGGCTGTGAGAATATCATTTGTTCAACGATCCCCCACTACACACATGAGTTGACCATTATGTCCTCAGTATCTTATAAAATTTTGGTGCAGAATTAGAGTGTGGTTCAAGAGACTGTCACAGCTGAAAGTATGCATTTTGCCAACTTTTCCTCTTAAGATCATGGCCTAGGAGAGCTACTGAGTGACCAACACCTCTGTAAGACAACAATCACTATGTCAAAAACAGCTATTAGTGTAAGACAACAAAGACATGTTTTTTGAAAGAATAACTTGATTACTATTACTTTGGTGATGAACCGGGCTTCCAAATCAAATAGTTCTGAATTTCTATCCGCACTGCGTAGATAACACTTAGCTCTAGCTCACTTTTATATCAAATGTAAAGAACGACTATTGGTACTGAGATTCAGTCAGCACCCAGCTGAAGAACTTTAAGCTAAAGCTGAACCCAAGCAATCCAGAAGTGTTCTTCCTGTGAATATCATATAAAAATTATTCCAGGATAGGAGGAACAATGAAAAAAGTCCTTTCCTTCTCTTTAACATCTCATTACACTGAGTATCTTGAAATCAATCTGTAGTCTAGACCTATTTTTGAATGTCCATTTTGCCCTTACAGCAAAAATGTTCACTTCCATTTCTGACTTGTCAGAAGACTGGACTTCATCTTGTCAGGCTTTGAGATGGCCACTGCTATCATGATTTGTGATCAGGCTCAATAATGTCGACTTACAAAGCCTAGAAAAGAAGGTCATCGCACACCAAACTCATGGATGTGCAGCTACCTTTGGCAATGCATCATCCCGGGAACTCTTCCACTGTCCCCTCTACCATGGCTCCCAGTCCTAAGCCCTGCATATCCTATGTGAAGTTGCAACTAGCAAGCTACTGGAGAAGTTCTATGCTGATCCAAGCTTGCCACTGTATGATGATCTCTCAAATCTACCTGCTGCATCTCTATCTTCACAACACCCACTGCAGTCCAAACTGCCACACCAGAACCGCATGGCAGAGACCCTCTGGTGTGAGGAATGGAGGTCAACATCACCAGCAAATAAGTTCCTTATCACAGATCCTGTCTGCCCCCCTGCCTTCTACCTGCAATGCCATCAGTGGGCCTTGCTGAATAGGTTCTGGACAGGGCAAGGTCTGTGTATGGCCAACCTCTACTGTTGGGGTTTTTGCGACAATCCAGACTGTAGCTCTGGCAAAACACACACCATGTTGCGTTTTGTCTAATGTCTATGACTATGTTCAGCACTGGACTACAGAAACTGCACGTGGCCACTGAGGCCGCTATTGCATGGCTCAGTGATTATGCACACGCTGATTGATTGACTGGGTCCCCACTAAATGCAGTGTCCACTTCAAGGACTTGATCATGGCAGGCCAGGCCTTGTATAGGGCTGTATCTAGTTCCTTAACTCAACGACCCTCCCTCCATAGCTGCACCCTTTTATGATTGTGGTATTTCCCTGGAACCAGGAAACAATGTACTAAAAAAGAAAAGGTTTATGAATGCTGGAGAGAAGGAATTTTCATCAGCATTGATCCAGGACTATTGAAAGGAGTGACCACAATCTTCAGTGCACTCAAAACTAAGGCAAGACTCTCCTCTACTGACTTTTACTCTGTGGGCGTGTCTACATGAGATGCTTACTGTGCATGAGCCTAATAACACGGCAGAAGTAGCGTGGCAGTTAAAAACTGTGCTAATAGACTACTGCACAGAGTTATTAGGCTACTGTGCAGTAAGTGTCACAAAAGCAGCATGTGCTGGCGTTACTGCGCAGCAACTCTAGTTACTGTGCATTTAGTTAGCACTTCATTAAGCAGTAACTAAGGTGCATTAATGAACATGCAGACGTGCCTTGTTAAGATACACAGTTAATTAAATCAACAAAAAAAGCCTATAGATTGATCAAATTACTTCCTCTAAAAGACAAGAAAGACCAAAGTGAAAGCTTGTTACTGTTATTCTAAATATTAATGACTTGCTTGGGAATTTGGGTAACGAAAACCATATAAGTAAGTAGGTAGGTAGGTAGCTGGATGGATGGGTTCCTAAAAACACTGCATACTACACAGGGGCATTGGGGGGGGGGTGTGCATGTATGTGTGCGTGTCTGAATAGGGCGTTCTGTGCCACTTGCCACCATCAATTTAGGGTTAACCTATTAGGCTTTTCACAGAGCTCGGGAATTCTGGGAATAAACAGATCCACCACTTTTCCAAGGGGACACAGAAAGAGAGAGTGGTGGGGGGTGGGGTGGGGAATAAGGGGTTGGAGGGAGAAAGAGGGAGAGAGAGAAAAAGAGAGAGAGTGCAGGGAGGAGGGGAAATGAAAGGATATTATTTTTTTTGTATCTGTCATTTCCCTGCTATCTCCCATATGACTTCTTAATCCATCAGAATGCTGGGAAGATAATGTTTTGGGCGAAATAACATGAGAGAGAGGATAGACTCCCAAGGACCAATATCTTTATTGCTCGGAGGATAAACGGATTATGTCAGCCATTTTCTGTTGCTGACAGCTTTTCTTATTAACCGATTTTATTTTTTAATCTTCCAGGGAAGAAATATGGTTTTATGTCACAATAAAACGCCGGTCACATCTAATTCTGCCCTCAAACAAACAGATTTCTGAAAGCCTTGCAGAGAAATTTGAAATAACTTTAAAGAGGGGGTTTTTGGATAAAGTCTTTATCCAGAGGCTTGTTCAACCGCAGAGTAAAAGGTTTAGAGAGTGAGAGAGAGAGAGAGGGGGAGAGACAGAGAGAGAGAGAGGGAGAGAAAAGTCCCTCACAGTTGTTTTTCCTGGTTGATCCCTATTAAAAGAAACTCTTCATTGTGGCGTACTCAAGGAAATACAGCTCAGACGAAAGAGTCACATGAATGTTAACAAATATGGCTATTTGTGTGGCTTATGCTCTGCGCTGGGCTTAGAGATGTTGTGTGTGACACTCAGAGAATGAAGGAAGCAATCATTAGAATCCCAGCAACCTGCTTAACTGCCTTCTTTCATACTCCCCCTTTTGATCTGACACTTTTTTCTTCAGTTTTGCTGGGATTACTGTGGAAGATGCTAATAAAGTATCATATACATTGTAGGCAGAGCGATAAGAAAGTCTGCTCTGATGAAACTTTGCAGCTTAAAGCAAGCTAGGCTTTTACTTGTTGCTCATTCTCCAGTGTAGACCTGAATTTTATTCGTGTTTTCTTTGTTTCTTTTTTTTCCTCCAGAACACTGGGCTGGCGGCCCCTGAAGACTGCACGTATATCTTCTGTGGAGATGTACAGAAGTCACCATTAGACTGATCAAACCCCAGGCACTCATGGATATTTTTCTTCACTGGACCTCAGTTTTAGGGGTCAACCCAAATCTTAACCTAAATTTACTTCAGTTCCTCCAAGACAGAACGCTCTCCAGCCTGCCGTATATCAGAAATGTGCCGTGCAACAGAGGTTATTTGAAGCTTTATGTAGGCTAAAAAAGTAAACTCGCCATTCTTTAAATTTCCTCTTCCGCTACAAATACAGTCCTAAGGTACTCAACTCTGAAACTCAGGGCTAATTAAAATTCATTGATACCTCTTGTTGATGCCTCACTTTCATGATTATTGTACCAAGTGCTGACCACAGATGATGTAAGGACCCATTGCACTAGGGGCTGTACAAATGTATACTAATGGGCTGCCTCCATTCCAAAGAGCTTTTAATCTAAATAGACTAATGCAGCGGTATTGTTATTTCCCAATATTGGAGGTTTGGGATACTGTATTGGCAAAGTGTGGAGATAGCTGGAAGGACAAAGCTGCACTTTGTACCAGTATCGTAAATCCACTATCCTGAATGAGTGCAACCACCTATCCAGTTTAAAGTACAGGGTTGTTGGCATAACTGCCTCTACACTAGAAGCCAGATCCTATTCCACCTGTTAGGTGCCTTGGTCTCATCTAGTTCCTTGCTTCTCACGTTGCTGAGAAACAATTAACTCATCTACTTTTATAATAAGCCATCATCTTAGCCTTAAGACCAAACCAAAAAGACAGGAAGGTGGAGGAGGAGGAATCACACACGTCTTGTGTTAGCAGTGTTTTAGAGACTTAAGCAGGGTGAAATGGGATTGTACTTAGGCAACTGCATCCACTCAGGTGCCTCATAAGTGGAATAGGTTCTGGCCTTTGGGGTTTGACAAGCATAGCTGTGACAGTCAGGGATCACACCTCTCCTCCCCACTGAGATAGCTCTGTAATGCAGACCTGCCCTGTATGTAGCACAGGAAGTCTTTGGTGAGAGTAAAATCTCAGTTTCTAGACTCCTCATCCAGTATTACCAACACAAGGAGTCCTCTTGATACACTGAGATTCCCAAGCTGATATTTCGGTGAAGAGGAACTGGCTGCTTTACCTAAAAGTGGCCCAGCATTGGAGAGATGCTGTTTTGCATTCCACAAGCCTGAAGTGCAGTGAAGATACAGCTAGCCATAAAGGCATGAGGCTAGCTGGAACATTTTGAAAGCTGCCCAGACTGACCTGACACCATGTCCACATAGGGGGGCAGCCAGTATGCTTTGTGATTTGTGCTCTGGGGCTGGCGACCCAGAAGAGAGAACAATAACAATGATTATAGCTATCCATAAGAACATGAATCATTGTCATAAAATACTTCATTTAATGAAGAAAGCGGGAAAAGAGAACACTACATAGAGAAGGGACGGGCAATTATTTTGGGCAGAGGGCTGCTTACTGAGTTTTGGCAAGCCACCCATGTCCACATGACAGGCAGCCAGGGGCAGATAAATATTAATTTTCTAAATTTTTTAGGGGCCCTGTGAGCCAGATAGAATGGCCTGGCAGGCTGCAGCTGGCCCCCGGGCCACATTTTGCCCACCCCTGACATAGAGGAACAGGAATTGCAAGACTATATTAGCTCTCTTCGCCTTTCTATTTGTTAACCATGAAAATCATAGAATCACAGGAAATGAGGGTTGGAAGGGACCTCAGGCAGTCGCATCTAGTCCAACCCCTGCTCAGAGCATGACAAACCCCAACTACATCATCCTAGCCAAAAATGCCTGAGCCCTTTTTTAATGCAATTAAGCTCTTGCCTCAGTGATGTCT
>NW_017728983.1:1376380-1388191 GCF_001723915.1 Gavialis gangeticus
GCCAAAAATGCCTGAGCCCTTTTTTAATGCAATTAAGCTCTTGCCTCAGTGATGTCTTGCAGCAATGGCTAATAAGCTAATAATGCTAATAATCATTAGCTAATAATGCACTATGTGAAAAGGGGAGTCAAGTTTGAATGAGCTTACTTCAGGTTTCGCTAAATGATTCTCATTCGTGTGTAATTTCCAAGAGAAAATGGAATTACCACATATGCCTTCTCACAACTGTTCCTTATTATGGATATCTTTAACATATCCCTTCCTATTCCTCCCCTTTCTAAGGTAATCTCTTCAGGTTCACACACATGAGATTTTCCCCATGCATTCCTTCTGCATCCTTACATGGGGCTGGCTCTTTAAGTCCTGCTGTACACTGGACAGAGGTCTCTTCTTAGTTCCCCACACCAACCAGCCCCTTTCATAGCTTGAGTCAATTTAATACCTGGTTGCAGATTCTTTCCTGTCTTTGCTTCAGTTACCATGAGTGGTGCTGATGACCAGTACAGGCAACAAGCTGCTTAATGTTCACACAGGTTTGCTCCCCAGAGCCCTACAGTACTGTTTTTTATAAAGATGTGACCACACCATTTATAGTTAGCACACAAAAACACAGCTGTTTAATTTCTTGAGGCAACTATAAATGGTGAATAGTTTAATTCATCAGTCTATCTATGCTTTCACATTACCGTTATATCTCCCATCACCAAGTGCCTGGGTACGTTTCAGTATACTTATCCTTACAATAGTCATGGGAGATAGGACAGAAAGGCTAAGTGACCAAGGTTATGCAGCAGATAGGACACATACACAGTGGTTTTCGTCTTATTTAGGCCAGAGACCTCATTTTGAGGCAATAAATCAAACATGATGCTATACAAAAATATGACTACACATGTGAGCATTGCTGTGTGACTTACAGTGAGTCAAACTGGACCCTGCATAGATGCACATGAGGGAAGAAGACACCATTTTTAGTCCACAGCCCACTTGTGTCCCTCTTGTTTTGGCCTCTTCACAGCTCACAGCTGTACTCCTTGCTTTCACCTCTGTACAGGAGGAAGAGGGGTCATAGGGATAAAGTTCAGATCTCAGGGATCCCTGATGGTTCTGCTCACCCCGCCTAGGCACATCAGAGCAGTTCCCAAAATGTCTTTGGTCAGACCCAGGATGATCAATCAAATGAGATACAACGATGGGTGTACCCTTTGCAAACTGCTGAGAGCGCAATGTGAATGGAAACCAAAGAATTGAGTCAACGTCCTTCAGGGCTGTATGAAATACTGCTGTACATGCGGCCGAAGTTACAAACCAGGACCTCAGCCAGAGCCATGACACTGAGGCAATGAATCAAATGAAAAGGACAATCGGAGATAGCCACAGGCTTGACACATTAGACAGCAAACCCAATTATGTTGTGTAATGACGAGAGGAGGAAACTACACACAGTCTGCTCAGGAAGGTTTATGTATAAGCGTGCTCCAAGATCTTATGGTGAAATATTTTGTGAAAGGCAAATGGGATTTTTATAAACTGAAAATCAGTTCAGAAGCATTTGCTTTCATGAATAGGGTTTGGCTTTCCATTAGAAAACTGAGAAGCCAAAACATAATGTTTTGGGGGTTTGTTTGGCCCTCTGTTTTTGTTTTGTAGCAATATTTGGCCATTATAAAAAAATTCAATAGGAAAAAACCCCCCACATCCATCATTTTTCAAGTTTTAGTTGCTTTTGTTAGCAAAAAAAATCAAAATTCCCTGCCAACAGTATAAGTGGAAAGGAAAACCTTTTTCATTTTTGCTGAAATTTTCTATGGGGAAAACAAACGTTCCATTCAGTTCTGCTGCCTTATTGTTTTTCAGTTCCTGCAGTCAGGAAAAACTTTGGTATTTTTAGACCTGGAGCCTATGTTTATAGCTAAATATCCTGGTCTTTCTTCTAAGCAAGGGAAGAGGAAGGGAAAAGAGGTAAAATGTCCTAAAATTCTTTGCACCATCTGATTTTCTGCTGCCTTCTTTTTCTCCCTAAATTGATTTCTGCCCTTTCCACCGGAGATTCAATGCCTCGTTACTTGGTTTAGGTGTAGTTCTGGAATATAAAGGTCAGGGAAGAAATATTGGCTTATTTGAAGTCAGTGGCAAAATTCCATTTGACTCCAAAGAGGCTAGATTTCACTCATATCAGTAAGTCAGGGAACAAAAAAAATGTAGCAAAACAATATCATGCTCAGGTCCAACAGGTTGCTTGGGAAATCATGAAGATTGATGATTTCCTGTTTCCCTGACTCTCTAAGGCAGTGATTGTCAACCAGGATGCCATGGCACCCTGGGGTACTTTAAGACCCTTTTGTGGGTGCCCCACAATGTTAGATGTGCCAACAGGATTCACAAGATAAACCCAGAGTTTTCAAATAGGAATCCATAGTGTTAAAACATCTAGATCTGTTGTGGTCTTTCTAAGTTCTTTGCAATAGAAGAATCGGTCTATTATTTTGTTGTATTCAGAGAAAGAGAGAAAACTAATAGCTGGCATTTTCTGTGGGTGCCTCAGTTCTATCAAGGGGCACCTCAACATCTATCCACTGGTGCCTTGAATCTCCTGAGGGGTGCCTTGAGTTTAAAAAAGTTTAGAATAACTGCTCTAAGCCATCTATCACTTTGTATTTAAGCCCCAATTTAAGCATATGCTTAATTTTAAGCTTTTTTTTTGCCCTCTTGACCTCAGTGGGGCCTAAATGAATACTTAGAGCAAGCCACTCACACTGAATCTGCAGTGTTTTCAAGTTTTTGTACAATATATTTGAGCCATTTAACAACATTTAAATTTAACAACAACAACACTAATAATAATACAGTTCCCCCCAAATACACCGTATTTCCTGGATGAATTACATATTACTGTGACAGCCTCTGGCTTCTTTACTTGTCATTCCATCCAGGAAGAGCACACACCAACTGCTGAAACTTCCTTAGCCTGATGAAGGGTTTTTGAACTCGAAAGCTTGCTTAAAAATTGTTTTCCAACTATTTAAGTTGGTCTAATAAAAGGTATCAGATTCATCCAAAGAACCTTGTCTGCCTACGTCCATAAGACCAACACGGCTACAACCTACATCCTTGTAACATGGAGAATATCGAATTCAGCCATTTGAAATGGGAACTGTACGACATGAAAAAGCAAGAAGCCAGACTCAACAGCGACATGTATTTTCTAAGCCTAAGCAAGAAACACAACTTTGTTCCCCGAGGACTAAACATCTACAATCCTCTGACTACTACATACAACTCCAAATATGCTTCACAGCTGTGCAGAAGAACTTCAGAGAAAATTAGAAATCATCTACTTCACCTAATCTACTCCAAAAGAGACCAACTCAGGAAGGAAATCATCACATACTACAACAACTTAGAAGACAGAAATCCAATCATCTTCCTTAATAATATACAATGGGTACAAAGAGACTTTGATAAACTTTCTACAACATTCATCCTACATAAAAAGAAGAAATGGAACAAATTACTCCAAGAACAAGTTCCCCAGCCACAAGACAACCATCAGAGGAACAACACCAGCACCTTACCACATTCCAGCCTCAGACTTGATGAAACTGAAAACAGCAACCAACCCTCAAATATCATCAATCTCTCCACACACCAAAACTGAAAAATCTGTCCTTTCTAAAGGCCTACATTTCTGTCCAGAAAAATACCCTAATAAAATGCTTCAATGTAGAGAACTAGAAGAATTCTGCCTCCGCCTCGAGGAATATTTCCACAACCAAACTAAATCCACTCCAAACAACAACTCATCATCTGACAACATTCAGGAAAAGATCAACCCAAAAACCCACAAAAAGTCAGACTGGACACCTCACAGTGAGCAAAACCCTAACCTTGACTGCTACATTGACTGCTTCAGGGAAAGGATGAACAATGAAATAATCAGCAACACGTGCCAGCATAACAACCTCTGTCTACCAGAGAAAAAGGCCATAGAATCTCTAAGATCTAACCACCAAATAGTAATAAAACCAGTAGATAAAGGAGGAGCCATAGTCATCCTAAACCGTGAAGACTACATAAAGGAAGCCAACAGACAGCTCTCTGACACCACCTACTACAAAGAACTACAAGAAGATGCTACTCCCCTTTTCACCAAGAAACTCAACAATACCATCAAATCATTTCCATCAGGACTACAAGAAAAACTACAGACCTTGATCCCCCCACTACCTAACATGGGGACTTTTTACATGCTCCCTAAAATCCACAAACAAGGGAATGCTGGCAGATCTATCATATCCAACCATGGGACCCCAACTGAGGAAATATCAGCTTTCATTGAATCAGTCCTAAAACCGCTCGTCACCCACAGAGCAAGTTTTGTCCAAGACACAGCAGACTTTCTACAGAAACTTAAAAACATAGACCACCTTCCCAGGAACACTCTCCTAGCCACCACTAGCCTATATACCAACATCCTACACCAGTATGTCATTCAAGCCTGCCTTACATATCTACAGGAACAAGATTACAACTCAGAATACAGATGCAAAGATATTACTGACCTTATACACTTCATCCTCACACACAACAATTTCACTTTTAATAATGAACACTTCCTCCAGATGATGGGAACAGCTATGGGCACCAAAATGGCCCCACAGTATGCCAACCTTTTTATGAGCCACCTGGAAGAAGACTTCCTTAAGAACTGCACCATCAAACCCTTGTTATACTTAAGATATATTGATGATATCTTCACCATTTGGACTGAAAACCTGCAATCTCTGATTGAGTTTCGTCAGAAATTCAACAATCACCATCCCTCTATCTGACTTTCTCTAGAATATGCCAGTACCAACATCTCCTATTTAGACATGATGATCAGTATCCAGAATGATAAAATACAGACCACGTTATACAAGAAACCCACAGAACAACACACATATCTGCACAGAACCAGCAATCACCCTAAACGCACCAAAAAGCCGTGATATTCAGCCAAGCCCTCAGATACCATCGCATTTGCACTGAAGAGAACACCCAGGATTGCCACCTCACCAACCTTAAAAAGGCTTTCACCCAACAAGGACACTCCTCCACAGAGAGAGATCACACATTTGAAAGAGCCACCTGGATACCACATGTGAACTGCTGCAGTACAGAAGAAACCCCCCCACAAATTGAACACCACTAGTTATGACATATCACCTCCCTCGAACCCGTACAGAAAATCCTCAAACAATCGCAACCCATACTAGAAAGAGACCCTATTCTTAAGGAGATCTTCCCAGAGCCACCCATCCTAGCCTGCAAACAGGCACTGAACCTTGCCAACCTCATCACCAGAAGCAAACTTCTTCAAGCCCAGAACACACCAAATGGATCCAGACCATGCCCTGATGAGAAATGCAAAACCTGCCAGCACATCCCCACCACCCCCACAACCACTACACCCCACAACAGAGCCACCAGCATTCACGGACCTTACACCTACACCTCCAGAAATGTAATATATCTCATCCAATGCAACAAATGCCCTGATGGAAAATACATAGGAGAGACCAGACAACAACTGCGCACCAGAATGAATGCAACCACTAATGTATCAAAGACAGGAACACCCAATGACCTGTGGGGGCACATTTCTCACAAGAAAACCACTCTCTTTCCCATCTCTCAGTCCTGATCCTCAAAGAAAACTTACAAAACACTTCCCAGAGATGAGCCTATGAACTTCACTTCATCAACCTCCTGGACACTAAAAATCATGGACTAATTATAGACATTGGATTTATGACACATTGTAACCTGCCTGACAGCTGACTTCCCAGGTACTTCTCCACTATTCATCCCCCTTCTCTCCCACCCCACCCAGCCTGTCTCTCACCCATTGACTCCTCAATCTACATCTTCACTGACTGCCTGTTCTGTATGCAGACCAGCCCAGCCTCTGACTTCTTCTCTACTCATTCCATCCAGCAAGAGCACACACCAGCTGCTGAAACTTCCTCAGCCTGATGAAGGGTTTTTGACCCTGAAAGCTTGCTTAAAAATTGTTTTCCAGCTATTTAAGTTGGTCTAATAAAAGATATCAGATTCACCCAAATAACCCTGTCTGCCTGTGACTGACTAAAACATTTTTAAAAGAACAGTTTTCCATTGCAAAATGAAGCTTTGAAAGATTGTGCCAATTTTGACCAAAGGATAAACAAGAACAATGCGAAATATCCTCTTTGGATGGGATGAAACTATTTTGATTTATTTTTCTTTCTACTCCCCTGCTCTAGTCTAGCCTGTTCTGAAATCTAAAATAAAGCAACTCACAAGAAAGTGTAAACAAAGGGCATGTCTACACTTCCTCAGGATTGTGCCAGGTGCAGTCAGGAAGAGGCACTCCCATATGTTTTTCATGGGATTATAGGAAAGCAGGGCTTGGAGGGATCTCACAATGTCCTCTCATGCCAGGATCATCCCTGACTAAACTGTCCCAGACAAGTGCCTATCCAACCTTCTCTTGAAAATTTCCCAAGGACAGAGATTTACAACATCTCTAGGCAGCCTGTTGCAATGCTTGACCATCCTCATCAGGTCCTCCTAATCTTCAGCCTAAATTTTCTCTGCTGCAGCTTGAGACCATTTCAACTTTGGTCATGGAAAAAAAAGCCCAAATCTCCATCTTCTCTATATTAATCCTTCAGGTTTTTGTTATAAAATCTACCCTCAGTCTTCTCTTTTCCAGACTAAAGAACCCTGGTTCTTTCAGCCTTTCATCATAAGTCATGTTTCCCAGGCTTTTAATAATTTTTCTCACTCTCTCCTCTCTTTCTGATCTGTCCATGTCTGTCTTGAACTGCGGGGCCCAAAACTGGACACGATACTTCAGATGAGGCCTCATCAGTGTTGAAAAAGCAAAAAAAAATAAATCCCCTTGATTTGCAAGTGACATTCCTCTTAATACAGTTCAGTATACTGTAAGCCTTTTTGGGCAACAGGGGCACACTCTTGGCTCATTTTCAGCTTATGGTCTACAGTAACTTCCAAATCCTCCCCTGCAGTACTGCTACTTAGCCATTCATTTCCTAGGCTGTATTTCCCAGAGCTTCACGTACCGCCTTGGCACTCAAGTCAAGTTATGATGGTTCTGGGTGTGTGGCAATACATTTGCTTTCCCTTGGTTACAAAATGATTTATTTTTCAATTTTTGTGGGAATTTTTGAAATTTCAGTGCAATAGAAATTCAACTCTTAACTGGACTCATTTGGTGCAACTTGTGGGTTTGGCTCTGTTCCAGGTCTAAGCAGCTTACATCTCCCCAGACCACATCTGGACAGCAAAATCAGACCATAACATAATGTATTCACCAAATAAGATTCTTATAAGTGCTCCCTTTCCCTCAAGCTAAAGGTACCCATGTCAAGAGTCAGGGTAGCAGGCCAGCTAGTTAGCCCCTAATTGGCTTGGTTACCTGATTGGACCTGGTTGCTAGTGGCCTAACTGCTTCCAGCTGGCCCCAGTTGCCTGCATAAGTGAGGCTACTCATTTATAAGCAGCAGCCCTTCTAGTACCCAGCTGGCTACTTAACAGGACATATACATATTTAACAGGGGCTAGATGCCAGGGTGTAGCTCAGTGAGATGGCTACTACCCTGAAAGAGAGATGGATCTGGGTTCTAGTGTAGGCAGTGGCTCCCAATGGGACAAAAAATTCACCTGCCCCAGTCTGGACTCATTTGCTCCTGACTTGCCAGCCTCTGACCCCTTGATCTAGTCTGGAACCCTTCTTCTGGATCCTGACCTTAATTGATCTTGGCCCTCTGGGTTGTGACTGTCTAGGTTCAAGCCCCAGCTACCCAATTCCTGGCCATACCCCTTAGAATGAAGTCACTTTGATCTTTTAATTTTCTTTTGCTTTTGCAGCTGAGCTTGTAGCAATAGGTTTAGTCAAATAATTAGTAGCTTGAACTCAAATAGTTCAAGGTGAGATGAGAATATTACAATTATGTGACAAGAGAGAGCTGGTGCAGAATCTGTAGAAGTCATGGTTAGTTAAGCATTGGCAGTCAGGGGCTCTGATGATATATGGATGTTTGAACTAGGAATCAGATGTGAAGCCAAAAGTTTTAAGAATAGGAAGTTGTGTTAGGTGACATTGGAAAAATAATCTACCTTGCTTTTCCCCCATGTTTTCCATACCATGACAATCTTTTTTTTAAGATCTGTTATAGATACACATCTTTGGGATGCTGAAAGTGAACTCTATCCTCAGACCTAATTTAAGTAAATTAAAAATGATATACATGGCTGATACCTTTGTGCTGTTCCCAAATGAGCTTCATTAGGCCAGGCTGTTGGATCCTCATTCTAGATGCAGGATGCTTTCAACTGAGGTGATGACATATGGTCTTTTCTCCAAGAGAATTCTTAAGAACATAGGACTTACAATTGGAAGGAACTTTCTGAGTTATTGACTCCAGGCTCCCTCTACTACAAGCAGTTACATTAGTGGTGGCCTGTTATTCCATTAATACTTCTATCAAAATCCATCTTAAACACAAGCTTGATTTCCTGCCCTTGCCACTCCTACCTGTTGCAGAACTTCACTTCTCTGAGGGCTGGAAACCTTGTTCTAATTTGCAGCCTAAAATTATTTTTAGTTACCTTACATCTATTTATTACTGTGCCAACAGTGTCTTCTTCCTTCAATAGACCTTCTTTAGTGCTTACCCCTAATGTATTCATAGACTGTGATTCTCTCTCCCCTCAGCCTTTGCATCACCAGGCAAAACAAGCCAAATTCGGACAGTGTCCTCTCATCTCCTGATCAGGCAAGTAGCCCTGCACTGCACCTGTTCCAGTTTCAATTCATCTTTCTTGAACATGGGTGTACAGAGGATTCTAGATGGGAGTCTCCTCCGTGTACAATAATGTCAACATTTCCCATCCTGAGCTGGAAATACCACGTGTAGCACATATCAGTGTCACTTTTTTAGTCGCAATGTCTGGAAGTGCTACTCTGAAGAGTACAGATCCTAGAATTGTGACAATGCTTCTGAAGAATATGTATCTGGAAGCTCCTCAGAAGCCTTCCCTGGACCAAGTTGAACAACTCAGTCTCAGTCTCAATTGCACAGGTCTCAGCAATGAGAGGAACATCAAGTATGAAAACAATGGAGCAAGCAGGCAGGTAGGATGTCATGGCTATTTTGTCAGATGTAGAAATGCAAGGGTTAAGTATGCTACCATCGAGTTAACTTATGTTACCTGAAAAAAAATCACACTGATGGCTTATAGTCATCTTGTGATCAGCTGCTACATTCGGGTCTCCCTGCTCCTCTGCCATTTCCTGCTGGTGATTCCCTAGCAGAGAGCAGAAATTCTTGTTATCAGTCCCTGTGGACATGACCTTGCAGTCCCCTTGCAGTGGCAAACAGAACAGTGCCTGAGGCTGGAGTTGGGCAGACAGTGAGGGGGCCATAGCTGCCTTCCCTCTGCCTCCCATTTGCACCAAGAAGAAGCTGGACACAGCAGCAGATCTGTCCCCAGATCATTTCCTAGGAGTATTGCTGAATTACTGCACCCTAATAATAACAACCCTTTTTTCTCCATTATATGGTTATACTGGCTGCAAAGAATGTGACACATTATGAACAAGTGACCTGTAGAAATCCTGGTTTAAGAAAGTGGGGCCAAAATATTTCTGACTGGTGGGCCAATGTCTTTATTTACATCCCTTAATAGAGGTCTTGATGTTCAGTAGGGCTGATCAGCTGCAGCTCCCCCTAACAGACTGCATTGACACCCTCTGCAGTGCTGATGCTCAAGCAAGGCAGGAAAGGAATAAAGCTACATTAATACTGGTTCCATTAGAAACACTGAAAATAAATAAATGCTGTTTTCAAATGTGGAAAAGAAAAAAAAATCAATAGGGAAAGAAATATTATTTTTAATCTTCTAAGAGGTTTTTACAAACAACAGGGAGGGGAAAAATTGAAAGCCATGAAAAAAGAGTTGCCAATGTCCTTTTAACCTTTATTTATTATCACTCAGTCCACATCAACCCCTGACTGCAAGATAATTTGGAATTTCATTTTAATTTCAATGTATCATATAATTCAACACAGCTTTTCACAATATTTTTTTATACTGGAAACTTAAAAAATCTCTCTATAGGAAATGCATCAAGAAAAAAAAGCCCCATAACCCTTCTGCAGCAGTTACTTAATTTATAACATGAAAAGGGTTTGTGTTAAAATATGATAAAAATAAAATCAACAAACTTCAAAAAAGGAATATTCCTTAATAACATGCTTAAGCTTGAAGGGTGGCTGCTGCTCTGCTTTTCTATAGCTTTGTCTGTTCCTTGCATTAGAGTGCAAGTTATTTTGAGACTGGCTTTCATGGGAGTCTTGTCCAGTATGTTGTGTAGAGTTGTTTAATGCCATGAGACTGGTTGCATTAATGGCAATTTTAGAAGAAATCAGGATGCAGCTTGGCAAGCGAGGGACTTCAGTCATTGGCTGGAGATGGGTAGCTTTCCCAATGCAATCTAGTTTTGGTGTGGTCTGGTGGTGGTTGCTCTAATGCTGAGCTGTACAAAATAACTGCCCCTTGGATACACATGGCAGGTGTGTAGGGAATCGGAGCATTCAGGGTAGAGTGTCTCTGTAACAACCTCAACCCCAGTTCACTTCTCCACAGCTCAGATTTACTGACTTCCAAAGCATCCTGCCTGGCTCACTTAGTATTCATTGAGGGCTGAAGATGAACTAAGCTTGAGGGTAGACCAGGGAGATGTTTATTTTGTGGCCAGGGATCAGTTTTAATTCTGTTTTCAGAAACTGTAAAGCTGCCTGTAAATTAGAAACTGAAACCAACTTCTATAAATTCTAGTCTCATGAGAGGAGGTGTCCAGTTATGACCTGGATAAATATCCATGAAGAAATGCACCAAAAGCACCACCCTCAAATGTTGCCTTTGACTCTGCAGTCAGGATCTGGAGCTAATTTGCCAGCCAGGTGGCCAGCATGCTGAAGATGGATGCAATCAATGCCCGATGAAGTCAATGTTTGTTTTTTTTTTCCTTGACTGCAATGGCTTCTGGATCCAAGCCTAAATCCATTACATCCCCCAGCAGCATTCAGAACTGCCGAGACTTCCCTTGTCATCAGATTCACCATAGCTGATGCTGCTAAAACATGGTGCAATAAGCTTAACTCTCAACTGCTTTGGGTGCATGGGTATATTTCACAT
The DNA here is from genome assembly GCF_001723915.1 of Gavialis gangeticus. Classification (NCBI taxonomy): domain Eukaryota; kingdom Metazoa; phylum Chordata; order Crocodylia; family Gavialidae; genus Gavialis; species Gavialis gangeticus. The sequence goes on from NW_017728983.1 coordinate 1,387,631, forward strand.
TGAAACCCTTTCTGCTGTTATGGAATCTGGCAGCTAAAGGGCTCTTAACCACTAAAGCTCTGCACCCATGAGGAATAACTGGGACTTACCACAGGTGTGAACATCTGTAGGGTGTGGCTGTGATGTCAGGTGACTGTACTGAATTGCCAAATCAAGGGGTGGGGCTATGTAAATGCAAACAAGGGTGTTGCATAAATGTAAGTAGCTACAACAAACTCCACTACAAGAATACACAAATGCAGTAGGGGTAGGGCCTCAACCTGAACTTTTATCAAGATTTTGGGAACAAAGTTAGATATTGCTACTTGGGTTCCCAATCCAAGATTTTTTTACTGACAATCTGGAAGCTTTTTTTTTTAAGTGACGGTCAAACTTTTTTTATGACACCAGTTTGTATTGATGCATGTTTACCTAATGTAAGTGTAAGTCTTCTGCCAGGCCCTTCCCTGATCCCAGGATCCAGTTAGAAGGGCTCGGTTCACATTTAGGGATTTAACATCAATTAAAGTAAAAACGTGTAGTTGTCAGTAAAAAGTTAGCACTGAAAAAATGTCTTTGGTT
>NW_017728983.1:1393191-1396812 GCF_001723915.1 Gavialis gangeticus
TAACCCTAACCCTAACCCTAACCCTAACCCTAACCCTAACCCTAACCCTAACCCTAACCCTAACCCTAACCCTAACCCTAACCCTAACCCTAACCCTAACCCTAACCCTAACCCTAACCCTAACCCTAACCCTAACCCTAACCCTAACCCTAACCCTAACCCTAACCCTAACCCTAACCCTAACCCTAACCCTAACCCTAACCCTAACCCTAACCCTAACCCTAACCCTAACCCTAACCCTAACCCTAACCCTAACCCTAACCCTAACCCTAACAAAGGGCCCCTACTCAGCCCCACACTCGGATGCACCTAGCTGCACCCTGTTCAATGCTGCCCTGCTCTCCTGCCTCATCGCCTCCCTCCCCAAAAAAGTTTAGCCTGTCACTCAGAAGTATTATGGGCAGCCTGGAAAGCAGCAGCAGTAGCAGCACATGAGGAAAGCTCCCTGCAAGGTACTGCACCTCTACTCAGACACCAGGTGGTGCTGCTGGTCTCTGTCTGGCAGAGCTTCAGTGGCTTAGTGTTTTTACTGATAGCTAAAATATTTTTATGGCCCTTACTGAAAGCCATTTTTACCCTCTTTTCCTACAGCCAGTCAGTCAATTTACTGATAGTTGGCAACCCTGATTGCTATCTTGTTTTTCCTGAATAAGTTTATGAGTGTAAGAATCCAGTTACACATCAGTGCCACCTTCCTTCAAAAACTCTAGGAAAAATGTCAAGATCTTTAAAGAGATACTAACATCAGAGGACTCTGAAATGTCCATTTGTATTAAAGTAGTAACAGGAGGCCCCCAGATGAGATCAGATTCCTACTATAAAAGGCACTGTACATCTTTTGAGAGATGACATCAGCCCCCAGGAATCTATAATCCAAATAGGCAAAACAGACAATCACCTTAATTGCATAGAGGGAAAGTTGAAGGACAGGAAGATAAAATGAATCATTTAAGGAACTGGTGTCAGAGCTGAGACCTGATGCCTGGAGACTCACTGTGGGGTTTTAAGGAAAAAGCCACCTTGCTTCTCTAAACCTAGAAACTGCATTGGGTATCAAGAAGAAAGGGCCCAATTGCAGAACTAGCTCTGAAACAGAACCGGGAATATTGTGGCTGTCTGATCTCAACATGTCTCAGGTATGGTTAGTTGTTAATCTTGATGCTACAGGAGTGCACAAAGGTCTTGGTTAGGGCTAGAGCCCTACTGTGCCAGGCGCTGTACAAACATATTCAATGATGTAGTGTTGACAGTGAAAACCTAATGACACAAGTACCTGTTCTAAACTGAGCTCTGCATGAGGAGGTCCCTTCATCTTCCCACAGCTCCTGCATCCTCATAGAGGCCAAGTGATCTGGGTTTCTGGTCATCAACAGGGTCATACCTATTATGAAAAAGACACCTACAGCAGGAGTTGACAACCTATGGCCCATGTGCCAGATCCAACCCACAGAGTCATTGGATCCAGTGTGTGGACATGGGGCTTTGGCAGTATTTGGTGGCCGGGGGTTTCAACAGCAGCTGCCTTCGCATGCTGCCATGGGGGAAAATGCCTGATGAAGCTAGTTTACAGTGCCTCGAACCCAAACGGGGTCAGTCTAGCCCAAAGCCTTAAAAGGTTGCCAACTGCTGACCTACAGCAATGGGCAGACAGCTTGACAGCCATCTGCTTCACCCAGGCTGGCCTAAGTACTTTATCTTCCATCCTACAGAACAATCATACTCTAGTCCTTTTCCTCCATGCACACTTTACATATGGAGAAACTGAGGTGAGGAAAAGCAACAAAATATCCTCAAGGGTCTTCAGCAGGCCAGGGACAGAGTCAAGATATCCTGAATCTCATTCCAGTGCTCCATTCACAAGGTGACACAGCCTCCCATCCCACTACAGAATGAACTGGGACCTCACTGCCTGCTCCCAGGCAAACCCATGGGTATATATCTCTATCCGTGCACAGGAAGCCCAGAGCAGTGTTTGAGCAGGGGAAGAAGGAAGAAACTTTTTGATGCAAATAGTCCTGGTAATGAATGGATGGGGCCTGCACTTGTTTATTGTCCCAGGGCTCATTTGATTGCCATCATTTTTCTTGCGAATCATGACGGATTGGAAAATAAGTTCCTCGGGCTTTTTTTTCTTTACAATTTTATTTACAAAAATTCCAGAACATTAATTTACTTAATCGAACCCTGACGCAGATGGTGTATTTTGCCCAGCATTTTGGCAGTCACGATGGGCATAAGGAATCTCATATATTTGCGTCAGCTTCCCTCAGCAGTCCCGTTTATCAGGGGCCTCCTTAAGTGACAGGCACAAAAGGTTTGTTTGTGTACTTAAAATTACCAATTATTCCAGAGCACCGAACAGCCCTATCTGCCATCGCTGAGTTGTTTATTGAGCCTGAAATGAAGATGGCATAGACCTGGCAAGAAGCAGGCAGACAATAAATTCTCTTTTCAAGAAATCTGCACCCTGTCCCTCAAAGCGGCTCCTCAAAGGGCAGTCACAGAGAGTGTTTTTCATTGTGGAGATGCTTGACATTATAGCTCAGTAGAAAGACTGGAATTAACATTGTGATTTCCCAGCTGTGTAGATTTTAAGGCTGTTGTGATCACCTGATGTGACCTCCTCAATGACACAAGCTGGAGACTTTCCATCAGGGGTTCCTGCACTGCTAACAAGTGACAGCATTATTGTACCACCTGTATAGGAACCCAGATGTCTTCACTGGGATTTCTACAGCATAAGGCTTGAGCAGAACCGGGGGGTAAACATTTCAAATTGGGCCCTCAGATGAACAAGGACAGGCCAAAAAGACTAATATCAAATTGGAACAACCAAGCTTTATGGAGTTTCCCACCCATTCCTCCTATTGTTTGTTCATTTCTATATGCCTCTGCTTTCAAGTTCTGGTGAGCAGAAGGTAGCTCTCAGGGTTGGACCTTGGTTTCTAATTGTGTTAGGCTTAGCATAAGCAGTTGTCGGAGTTGAGTCTGGATCAACAGCACTAAAAGAACAGATCACCCTTTGGATATGGACATATGAATAATTTACACGAGGCAAAAGGGAGCAGGATTTAGTGTGTATGAGCTAACCCACAATAACTGCCTGTATGCATGCTCTTACCGTGTGTAAATTGAAACTTAATCATACTAACTTGCTCCTGTTCACTAAGGCTTTGTGTACTGCTTATCAGAGGGTGCAAATAAACAACACGGGTGCTTCAGGGTAATTTGGTCTGCAGTAAGGGGTGGGCACATGGCCAGCTCTCCAAAGCTGGCTGGCTCCAAAGTGGCCACTATTACAGCTCTTGTTATCACTATGTGTGAGGGATCCTACTTGCACTGAGCTACACTAGCATGAAAATGGCTAGAGGAGTGGACCTATAGCTGGTGTGCTAGTATAACTTACCCTGGTATAAGGCTCCTGCATACTGTGTGCACTCCAGCTTTATTACACAGTAAAGGTGATGTATTCAGTAGCAAACATGTTGTATGTCTGCATGCTGAGCTCCTTAAAAATTTCAAACAGCCTTTACTATGCAGTGAGGTCTCCCATTCTGGCAGTTAGGTGAACTCTGTTTTCTTTCTTTCTCCCTGTCTGTCTGTCCATCTCTCTCTCTTCCA
>NW_017728983.1:1401812-1416378 GCF_001723915.1 Gavialis gangeticus
GGTGTGCTAGTATAACTTACCCTGGTATAAGGCTCCTGCATACTGTGTGCACTCCAGCTTTATTACACAGTAAAGGTGATGTATTCAGTAGCAAACATGTTGTATGTCTGCATGCTGAGCTCCTTAAAAATTTCAAACAGCCTTTACTATGCAGTGAGGTCTCCCATTCTGGCAGTTAGGTGAACTCTGTTTTCTTTCTTTCTCCCTGTCTGTCTGTCCATCTCTCTCTCTTTCACACACTTTCTTTTTCGCATGTGCGTGTTTGGGTCTTTCTTGAGGGATTTACAGATCCATGTAGCTGTCATGGAAAGTCAGAATCACTGAGAATGGAGCTGGGCTTTGATGACGAGCAGATGAGAAACTCTTGAGTTTGACTTGGGATGGGAGTGTGGAGTGTGGAGCCAGTTTATGGAGCAAAGTCCTGCGAACAAAGGTCCCTTGACAGCTTCAGTTTGTATTTCCAAATACAACACAGTGTAGTAATCAGCCCTGAAAGTCAGTAATCATGGACTCCCATGGCTACACCTGAATGAGACAGCATGGTGCACCATCCACCAGCCAGAGGCGGGTGAAAGGGATATTTAAATGTATTTGCATCTAGTCACAGAGAATCCAGGGCACCTTATTGCAGTACAGCACAAAACTCTTCCTAACAGCTGATGATGGCATCAGTGCCATGTGAGTGCAAGAAGAGTCTTTCTCCACGTTCCTTCATGCAATGCGGGAACATCTGGACTTTTCTCAGTGTGCATTCTCCCTATAACTCTCTGCTGAAATTACCCTTTTGTTACGCTTCTGAAAAATCTGTCCCAGGGCTTTCAGTACCCTCCTATTGATTCCACCCCTCCATTTACACAAATCCTTCTCTCTCTACCCCACCCCATATGTTGGCTTGATTGCTGTATGATAAATTTTGGATGTTTATTCATTACACACATTTTACCACCTCTCCTGTACTGTTCCAATTGTATGACTTGCAGGGATTAATTCTTAAATTCCAACTCCCCTGTGTACATCCAGACAGACACCAGGGTAAAAAAGATCAGCCCATCAAAGAAATATATCCACTTCCTCTCCCTAAATATAGATTTTTGCTCAAAATCCCATGTTCTTGGATCACAGAATGGGCAAGCTCCAGGCCTGGGCATACTTATGGTCTGATATATTAAGTTCCTTGAAGGCTACAAGAGACCTTTGCTCTATTGCCAGTGGTGTTCTGTAGCCACCTTTCACCTTGCCGAGCTGGGGGTTAGCAGACTGCAAACTTGCAATAATTCTAGCTACAGAAAAATTAGTTTATGCCCTTTCCCCGCTCTTATCGATTGATCTATTTGTCTGCCTGTCTGTGGTTTCCATCTCTGTGAATTTCCTGAGATACTAGTAAGCTGCAGGCTAAAGGGGAAGTTTTCATTGCAGTTAGGTACCCGCCTCCCATGGAAAGCTAATGGTGTCTGACTGCCACTTGTGTGTGGTCTCTCTGAGTATCCAGCAACCTACCAGAACCAAGCAGCGGAGTCAATGACTCATGAACAAGAAGTGAGAATCCCTGGGTGAATGCATTCCTCTGGATCCAATGAAATATCAGTGTTATGCCAAATAAGGCACAGTGATTTGTATCACTTGTTTTTTCTAACTATGAACTTTGGTACAAAGAATGATCCTGATTCCATTGATACTAGTGGGGACTGCACAGGGCCCAGTGACTTGACAGAGATCCTTGCTTTCTCTCTCTCTCTCTCTCTCTCTCTCATATGAAAGTTAACATGATTTTTACTAAGTGAATTCTAATTGGAGATCATTGCTGGGCAGTAACCCTCCCTACCCTTCTCAGAGGGCTTCTGTTTCTGCTCTTGCTGACCAAACATTTTTAAAAGGTGGCTTCAGAGAAGCAGTTATTTTGTTAGTAATGAATGTGCTGGGGTTTTCCCACTATCATGTAGTTTATTCATTATGTGCATGTTCTGAATTTGTATAAAAAATAACTGCATCAGATCAGAGGCACAGATGGAGAATGAAACGTCCCTTTCTAAGCTCAGTTTTGGACCCTCCTTTATCACTAACAAGCTCATTGACCCAGCAATTTCTCATACCCTGTGACATTGCACAAAAAGATTAGAAAGTCTGAGGATCAGCCCCAAGGCAAGCTGTTCTTCAGTTAGGATGGCTTGAGAAATTTCCACCATAGCCTCTTTATGGCCACTAGAAGGTGGGATTTCCACATAGCCTAATAGGTGGGGCATGGCAAAGCTGTAAGCTTTGGAGGTAAGGAGCCAAAGACTGACTGAAATATTAGGAAGGGAAAGGAAGGGAGGAAGGAAATATTTTTCCTAAGGGAAAAAGAATTCTTGGCAGCATAAGAGTGATATTCCTTCTCCTTTTGCTATTTTTTAAAAACTTTCATGGAAACACACAGGAAGGGAAACACACATACATACAGGAAATTACAAACGTGTCAGAGAGAACACATTATCCACACATTCATAAGATGGGACATTCAGACATACACGTAAGAGGCGACACACACACGTGCATAGGCGGTGGAAGGCTGGGGCTAATGGGGCTCAGCCCTCCAAAACACAGGACTACGGGTAGGGCCACAAGGCAGCCCAGCTGAGGGCTCTGGGTGGCTGCAGTAGGGGTGGGGAAAGGTGCACACACAGCCAGGATCACAGCCTGGCATGTGGATCACTAGTAATATGGCAGGCAAATACCAGTCTCTGAAGGAGAAAGGGCTCAGGGGTAGGGCAGATTAAGGCCTCCACATTGAGGGAGGGAGTGGGGCAGGGGCTGGGGTGAGTGGGGGCCCGGCCGGACCGGGTGGTGGAACAATCAGAGCCCAGGCGGCTTGTCCAGGGGCACAGAGTGGGGCGGGGGGGAACACGTGTGCACCCCAATCTGTGCATGGGGTGGAGGTGGCTGCCGCTGTGCGCTGAGCTCTGTACCCTGCTGCAGCTGCGTTGAGAGCCATGCACCAGTATGTGCCTGCCATAGCTGGGCTGCGCCATGCTCCCTGCCCATCTGGTGGTGAGATGTACTCTCAAGACAGCTGCAGCAGCAGTGGTTTCTGCCCTGTGTACAGATTGGGGGGCACGTGCCCCCCAGGGCCTCCACTGGGGTGCACACAGTGGCAGAAGCCCCTCTGCACCTCTGGGTGAGCTGCTCAGGCTTTGACTGTTCCACCATCCAGCCTGGCCAGGGCCTCATTCACTCCATCCCCATCTCCTGCCTCTGCCCCACTCCCTTCCAAACCGTGGGGGCCTCAATCTGCTCCCCCCATACCCCTTCCCTCTCTCGTTGCCTCTTCCCCCACAGACTTACCTGTTAGGGAGGGGGTATGTGTGTGCATGCTTGCACACAGGTGCTCAGCGCCCCCCCAATGATATTTTCTCCCTCTGCCTATGCCCCTGCCCGCACACATGAGGGGACACAAAAAAGGACACAAAGACATGCACAAACAGGTGGCAGTATACACATACGTGACGTGGTGGCTGTGAACCCAAGCCAGTTTGCGCAGATTTGCCAAGGAGCAGAGAGATAAGTAAAGACCTTATTTCTTTCCAGCATGACTGTGAAAGCTCTGCATATAACGGTTGGGCCCTGGGTGGGAAACTGCCTACTCCTGCTTCCCCACTTGGCACACTGGAATACAAAAGAAAGAGTGGGGAGGTTTGGGAGGCTCTTGCTTCTGTAAGGTCCATAAGTAACGAGTAGCATGTCACAATTACAAAGTTGAAGTCACACGTCTGCTTAATCCAAGCAACCCATTGTGCTAACAGGGTCAAGACACACCAGTTTCTCTAGCCAATATCACACAAGGGAGTAAAGTGGCTAGGATCACAGCCTGAACAATCAGGTGGCTGCTTCCAGATGCATCACTAGGTGGTAATTTTCTGCCTGAGATAGGAGCAGGGTTTAAACTCATGCTCCTGGAGCTGCTGGAAAAGACTAATCTATCTTCACTGGAACCCCACTACCTCTCTCTGGATTTCCCAGCATCTCATGCTGTCTGTATATTCCTTTTAGCTTTCATGCTGCCTGGGGAAGGCAGTGTCTTAGCTTCTGAGCACTATAAAGCATTGCCAAACAAAGTCATGTTTAAACAAACAGGAAGGACAGTTAGTGCTGGTCAGAGCCTCTTGGTGAAACAATTTTTCCAGCAGAAAATGCTGTTTCAAAGAAATGTTCACAATATCCCTTTTCAAAGACAGGTTTTGAATTGGGATCAAAACAGTGAAAACCAAATTAATTTTGGTCTGAAATAAAATGTTTCAGCATTCAGATTTCCAGTGGCATTCCCCAAAATTTCAAAGAAAAGCGCTTAAGAAAGGTATGTTCTTTTTTCAAGTTCATCAACCATTTTCTGCCAGGAAAAAAAATTCCCAGCCAATTTTTAAAATAATATCACTCACCACCTGGGCTATGGATGTCCTGAGGCATGGTATGTCTATATTTAATCTTGGCCAATCGGTGCCTCATGCAAACCAGTGACTCAGCGAAGAAACATTCTGTTAAAGGTATTGAAGGTTACATTCAATCAGATTGGGAAACCACTGTTCAAGTTGAATAAAGAAGCAAAGTATTCCCTTTTTAGCAAACTATTCACCACTATCATGCAGTTCTGAACTATTCATTATAATTAAAAGGGCTATTTCCTAAAACAAACTATTTTAAACATAGCAAGAAATGCTCTTTGCTTTGCAAACTTTTAGACCGATTGTACTGGGGAGAAAATGAATAGTTCCATTTGTGCTATCCCTTTTCCTAGCTTCCTCCAAACACTGTTAGTTCATTTTGCTTTAGGTTCCTACCTTCAATTATAAGCAATGATTTACAGAAGAAATATGTACATTAACATGCTTATATATAATCTCTAAGGAAATACCTATATCTATTCCCCACACACAGCACAGGCCAATCATTATGAATGACATGGCAGCCATAACTCCAAATATGGTACCGATGTATAAACACTTCAATGTTGAGAGAGCAGTCTGGAGAGGCTTTTCTCAAGATCTTGACAAAAATGTGACGCTCATTGAACCAGTCTTGGATAACTATGACCTCTTTGTGAATGCACGGCACAACACCTCCTTCAGGATGCAGAACTGAGCATATACCAGGGTTTACTGCCATGCTAGCAGCCGATTAAAAAAATATAAGCAAATGTTTCAAAGAGATCCTTCCTCAGAAGACACTATTGCATCAGGGTCAGTCCTAACTAGCAAGCTGCAAGAAGAAAGGTGATGGAAATGGGAAGAATTGATCATAGGAATAGATATGACCCACGCTAGCAGGAAAGGGTGGTTAACCATTTGCAAGCTGAGTAACGATCTGAAGAAAGTACAACAGTACCACGACATTACAGCCAACCAGGTAGCTCACCAGCCTCTACTCAATGGTTAAGCTTCAAACAAACAGCCTAAAATAGGGGTCAGATGACAAACTGATCTGGAGAAAAATCAGTTTAGCACACCATACACAATGGATAAACTTGACACCAGAATAAGTCACTTGAAGAATGGCAAAGCAACTGGACTCCGTGACATATGCATGGAGCAGATCAAGCACTTTGGTCCCACAACAAAGTTATGGGTATTACACTTTATTAACAATTGCTAATCAACCCTTAGAATACCTGAATTATGGTGATGGGCCCATGTAATAGCTCTATTAAAGTCAGGGAAGGATGCCTCTGGCTCAGTGAACTTTAGGCTGGTGTCACTTCTTTGCAAGCTTTATGAATGCCTGATTCTCAATCACTGTTCACCTCATATCGAACAACATCTAATACCAGAACAAGCCAGATACAGACCAGGCAAGTCCTGTGCTAGCCAAATACTAAACACCGCTTGGCATATAGGAGATGGATTTTAAAAAGGGATGATAACAGGTGCTGTGTTTGTATACCTATCAGCAGCACACAACATAGTCAACCACCAAAGCCTGCTTACCAGAGTCTATGATATGATGCATGACTATCACCTAGTACAGCTCATCTGATGTCTTTGGAGAACAAGCGCTTTTATGTAGAACTGTGAAAAAAATGGAGCTGCTGGAGATGACAACGAAATGGCCTTCCACAGGATAATGTACTAGCACTGATCCTTTTTAACATGTATACCAATGACTAACCCATACAGAGTAATATGAGGAGCTTCATATATGCGGATGATCTATGGATCACATCACGAGAGAAGGATTTTGCCATTGTTGAGAACAGACAAACATGTGCACTGAGCAGCCTCTTAGATTACTACAATAAGAACCAGCTTTGTGCCAACCCAGTTGAGACACAGGTCACAGCTTTTCACCTATGCCATAGAGAAGCCACGCAATAATTAAACATTACCTGGAACAGAATCCCACTGTCTAATCACCTGAACCCTATGTCCTTGGGGGTTACATTGGACCAAACATTTGTCTTCAAAGCACATGCAGAGAAGATGAAAGGGAAAGCACCCACAACAGCATACTTCACAAGTAGGGAGCAAATCCAGCTACATTACGAATGACTGTTATTGCCTTGTGTTACTCCACTGCAAAGGATGCATGTCCAGTGTGGGAATAATACATTTATGCCAAGAAACTAGACCCAGGTCTGAATGACAGCTATTGTGAAATAACATGATGTCTAAAGCCAACAATAAAGGATAGCCTGTACTTACTGGCTGGCACTGCACAACCTGATATCAGAAGAAAGGTAGCAAGCCAAATAGAAAAATCACAGCAGATGGAGGACCCCAGGCATCTGCTCTATGGTCACATGGAAGTGACTAAATGGCTTAAAGCGCAAAAGAATTTAGTGACCAGTGTTGTGCTGTTGAACATGACAGCTGACAGGGCACGACTGAGATTATGGATGATTACATGCAATCAGGTGCTCTAAAATGCACTTGAAACCCTAGAAGGACCTTTCCAGAGGGGCTGATCTAGATTGGCCAATTTAGGGATGCACAAATTGCCTGTGCATGCAAACTGAACAATCAAAAACAAATATGATCAAGTGGGGCTACTCTAATGATGTGAATATATGTGAGTGCAGTGAAATGCAGACTCTGGACCACCTGGCCATTTTCTGACTCCTGGGTGAGACCCGTACAAAGGTGGAGATCACTGCAGCAATGGAAAGAACCATCACTTCTGTATGATTCTGGAAAAAAAATCTAGATTATGAAAACGACAAGAAAAGAAGAAGAACCTATATCTTCATTTATATAAACCGATAGAAGGCCAGATCTTTGGTGGGTGGAAAATAATGTAACTGTTTAGTTCAGTGAGCTATGGTACTTCATAGGCACTGTAGCTACGGCCTCACAGATCAGCTACATGGTAGCATTTTCAGGAACTGGTCTCTGTAACAGTGCAGTCTGGCCCTTGACTTGAGGCAAACAGCCCCGGAGTAGGAGCCCAGTTGTGGGTGATTAGCTAACAATTAAATGAGCTTGTATTAGGGAAAGAGCAGTTTGTGGTCAGGAGGCAGACTGGAAATGAGAGGAGCTTGCTTCTAGGAAAGGCCAGAGCTAAAGGGCCTTTTCCTGCTGCCTGGAGAAAAGCAAAAGGTTTGGATTTGACCATTTGCTTGCGTGTTTTGGTTGCAGGTTATTGTTTGTGTTATGTACTATTGTTTGGACTGGCTCCTATGGGGACAAAACCAACCTGCGTAGGAGCAGGCACTTACAGTCCTCAAGGTCAAGGGTCTTGGGTCCATGACTTTTGGCCTGACACATTTTCTGTAGGGATATATACCCTGTATTTCACTGGGAATACTACAGGCTTCATGATGTATGATTGCATATGTATGTCACAGAGGAGGGGGGATGCTACGTGTTGTGGTAAATTTGAAAGAACAGCTTTGTGTCAAGTGAATAGGTAGGTTTATTATATACATTCCCTTGCTCCAAGCTTCAGATGAGAGAAATCCTATAATCCCACCCTGTCTTAATACTGGATTAATGTGGATTTGTTAATAAAATGCTAGTGAAATTGAGAATAATTTGTAATTAACTCAAACTTCTACTCTCTGCATCATTTTGAATATCTTTAATAGAAATGAGGAATAGTTTTAGATGCTGCACACAGTCCTGGAAAGCAATGTAAGTGAGACTTTGGTAAAAAGAATAAACCACTGTAATATATTTAGATGAATTCACTACAAAAGAAACCCCATAAAGATCACCAACCACAGCTTAATTTCTGGGACTTTGAAACCTGCATTTCTATACCACCAGAACATTATTTAAAATTAATATGTCAGTATTTTTGCAAGACACTTTTGTAAGCAGACAAGTATTGCAACAGGCAACTATAATGCAAACAATATGAGAATTACTTATCAGGTACTGTAAGTTTTGGATTACAGCATTAATGTTTCTCATTTCTACCTGCTCAACAGTATTAAAAGATCATGTACTCTATACCTGGATTTTAGAACAGATATTTTTTATCTGAAGTCTTTATAGGAAGATAGGAATATAGGATTTACTGTACCAGAACAGAACTGTTGGCCATCTTTCTCAATATCTAAGCTTATGCAGTGGACTAAAAAAACAATCTCCGTAATGTGCAAAGACAATTATTCAGTTTTGTACAATTTGTACTTATGAGATGTAACAGAAAGGAAAGGTAACCAAAAAAATACAAAATGTGTAATGGGACCAATGTGTATTGTATCTATGTTTACATGGCTACGTTACTCTTACCATGGACCTTCCTCTTCCTTCCCAGCCTGTTTTCTATTGGTGTGTGTTGGCTCAGACCTTGCTATTGTATTTAGACCAGAAGCTCTGCAGGGAGAGGACCCTGTTTTATTGTAAAGCACCAACTGGGCAATCAAATATGTAGGAACAGCTGCAATGATAATATGCAGTAAGCCATTTCTTTATACTGTGGTTACCAGATCACTCTCTGAATGGGAAGAAACAGGCATCTTCATCTTAAAATTCAGAACTGCTGCGGTTATTCATCAGCATTGTCCCAGACTTCTTTCCAGTCTAGCAATGGTGCTTGGCTTCAGTGCTGTCTGGGCTATTGAGTTCTGCAGGATGTTTGCCTGAAAGTGTTCATGATGAAGGCAATGATGCTACTTGTTGTAGCACCCAGAAATCTCAGGTCTGGATCAGGGCCTTGTGTTACAAGCTTTATTTGTTTTGAATGTCTCTACCGTTTATTCCATGGGGTGGTTTTTGTTTGTTTTTAGGGAAAATAGGGTATTGGGAATATATCTCATCAATTTACAGGCACAAGTTTTTTGGGCTTTGCTTTTTTTCACTTTACAACCATACTTTACAACCTACTTTCATGTGAAGTGACCTGCTCGTGTTAGCTAGTGTCGGTTAGGAGTTGGAATCATAGAATCACAGAAAATGAGGGTTGGAAGGGACCTCAGGAGGTCACATCTAGTCCAACGCCTTACTCAAAGGAGGACCAGCCCTAATTAGATCATCTCAGCCAAGGCTTTGTCTATCTGAGCCTTAAAAACCTCCAAGGAGGGAGATTCCACCACCTCTCTAGGTAACCCATTCCAGTGCTTCACCACCCTCCTAGTGAGAGAGTTTTTCCTAATATCTTACCTAAACTTGCCTTGCTGCAACTCGATCCCATTGCTCCTTGTTCTGTCATCTGCCACCACTGAGAACAGTACAACTGCATCCTCTTTGGAACCAGGGCAGAAGGGCATTATCAAGGACAAACTCATGCTGGTCCCCCAGATGGAAGGACACTAAAATATCTCTGAAGCTTTTAGATGTGAGATCCTAGAGTCAAATCAGTGTCATGGCTGGGGTCCAGATCCAAGCTCACTGAGGAAGAGGAGGGCCAGACCTGGATCTAATTTGATTCTGCTGGGACTGGACTTCTGTACAGCACTGTACTTCCCAGGGAGTTTCTTTTTGCAGTGGGGGATAGAAGGTGAATTTTTTCTCTTTGTATTCTCCATTATTTCTGGCTGCCTTTTGCTTGGGGCTGGCTTTGTGCCATCTCCTTAGCCTGCTTTCTCACACCTCAGGCAGCTGCATCAGCTACCATTGGTTCTGGAAAAGCAAAGAAAAACATTGCCAGTTCCCTCTGATCTTCCACTCAGCGCTGCGGTGCTAAAGGGAGGAACTTACCTTGCTGTCTTTCAAAGCAAGGTAAATTAGATGGGAAGCGTTCTCCAGGCTTACCCTGCACATTACAGTCCTGTACTGGGAGCAGGTTACTGCTAGGGTCTGCAGGACCCACTGCCATGTTAGCACCTTGTGGTGGGCAGGATTCGGCAGGAAAATAATTTGGCTTGAGGGAGCAGAATTTGTTAAATATTTAAAGAGTCTGTCCTCAATGTGTGAAAAAACAGGATTTCAAGTTTTGTGGGGTAAAACATGAAAAATATTGCAGGAGCAGACATGGTTTCTGAAGGGTGGGATGGGGGTGGGATGAAAAGCACAGTCCCATATAGGGCCCTGTAGCAAGGCACTCTGAGGCTTGGTTAAGTATAGAGGGAGCATGACTTTTATAGATTCCCCTGCTATTTAACCATTCATGTAACAGCACCAATCCCCAAAAAGCAACTGGCAGGGCCCTCCACCCCCACCCCCACCATCTACTTGACACTTCACGTTGACACTGACTAGCCAAATCCCCAGGGGGAAAAGTTGCCATTTAGTTTTTATGGCAAAACAGATTTCTGTGAATAAATCTCAATTTGACAGGAAGTCAGACAAATCCATCCATCCTGAGTGATGTGTCTCTACCACATTCCAAACAAAGTAGTGTGCTTCAGACAAAAACAGAGAAAATCCCTGGGCTGTATCGAGCCTGACATATTCAACTGGTGTTGCAGGTCTCAATCTGTAGTGTAACTGTTGCTATCACTCATTTCAGTCGGCCTTTGTTCGCTTTACCTGAGGCTGCTATCATTACCTGCCCCTGACTGCTGAACGGTGCCCTTTAAACTTCCCAATAATTGGTCTTCAAATACATTCCCTGGCTGGAGCAGACTCAGCTACAGCTGGAGACTGCAGTCTAAAACGTAGGAATGACTAAACACAGACCTTGCCTTTATAGGGGCAGACATCAGATATTGCCACAGCAGATAGTAAAAATTAGGAGGTCTTAATTCTTACTTGATAGCTGTAGGCCAATTTTTAAAATCTCATAGCTTGCACAAGTACCTGGTATTGAAGACTGCATGGGTCCCAATTAGGGACCACATAAGAGTCATTTGCAAAAGCCCCTGGAAGTCCTCATGTCAAGCTATTTTGAAAATCAGGCTCCTGTTACGGGGAGCATTTGCAAATCCAAGCCTTTATTCTTTTAAAAACTTGGCCTTTATTATGAAGCTCACTGATCTCACTCTTGAAGCCACCTAAGTGCAGAAGAAATCTTTGTCTTTAACATCTTTTACAAGTGGCAGTGGTTCTCCTCCTTAGCTACCTAAAAGTATTATTGATTCAAAGGTCACAATGATTGGTTACATTGTGTATAATTACACTGGTGAGGGAATTGTTCTGCAGACCTTCAATGGGCCACTCAGGAGATTCCCTTTCTGGTCCTGAAAGCTTTTATGCTTGTTGTTACATACTATAATTAAGAGAGAACAACAGCCCTATACAAATTGCAGGCACTTTACCAAGAAGAAGAACTGTATTCCAGGCTCTCACCGACCATATTATCTGAAGCTAGTATCATTACCTACCCTTGGCCCCTGCAGCTGCGCCCATTAAACTTCCCCATATTTGACCCACAACGCATTCCTTCCCACTGGAACAGGCTCAGCTACCCCGGAAAGCTTCGGTTTATGAAACAGGAATGTTTGCATGTAGCACTACACTTTATACCTCCTCATGGACTGAGATCTTGTAGTGGTGGAGAGGCTCATGTGTCCCAATGATCTTCAGAGCTATATGTCACCCAGAATCTCACACTCCTGGCAGGGGCACCTATGGCAAACTGGCCTGAGGGGAGGTTCCAGATAAACAATAGTCTGACCCCAAGTCCTCAGTAGTGGATCAGATGAAATGTCAGTATCTCAATGGCTGTAAAGATGGAAGAAAGCTGCAGGAAGATGGAGCTTTCCTGTTGTCTTGAGTTCTCCCTTGCCACTGGGTCCAGATCTCCAGACCCTGTGGTTGCTGTTTCCATGCACCAGCTTCCTCATGTTCCACAAAATCATGTGTAGGCTTCTACTGCAGAAAACAGCATGCTCTCCTGTACCAACTTTCAAAAGCCTTGCAGTGGGGATGGAGACAGAACTAGTGAATCCAGCCAGTCTCCAGCCACAAATCTGCACACAGGTGGCAATAACCTGTTGGTTGTCTTGCTTCAGGTTGAGACAGGAGTGGAATATGGCAGCTGCTACTATGACTGAGCAATCTTATTCAGGATCCCTTCTGTTCACCCTACATGGGAAAGGAGCTAGAAAAGGTGCCCTAAATCTAGGCTGTCTTATCTACTCCTGGCTGGGTAACCATGTCCAGTGGGATCACTCTGTGGTCAAAAACATCATAAGGAGACAATGATTTTCACATCGTGGAAAGTTTGTGCCTTGATGGATAGCCAAGATGATGAATAACCGGAGAGAACTATCATTATCTTCAGGGAACTAGTGAGATACAAATCAACATTGCAGCTCTGAGTGAGATGAGATGACCAGATTAATAGATTGTTAGGAGCTGGAAGGGACCTTGCAGATCATCCAGTCCAGCCCCACCCCCACTCGAGGCAGAAAGACAACTGGGGTCAAGTGACCCCAGCAAGGCGACTGTCCAGTCTCCTCTTGAAGATCTCCAGGGTAGGTGACTGCACCACCTCTGGAGGGAGTTTATTCCACAGTCTAGAAACCCTGATGGTGAAGGAGTTTTTCCTGGTATTAAGCCTGAAGTGACCTTCCAGGAGTTTATATCCATTGGTCCTGGTCTTCCCCAGGAGTGCCCTAGTGAACAGTTGTTCACCGAGCTCCTGATGCACTCCTCTGATTATAGCGGTAAGCTGCTATCAAGTCCCCTCTCAACCTTCTCTTCTTTAGGCTGAACAAGCCCAGGTCCCTCACTCTTTCCTTGTATGGCTTGCCTTGCAAGTCCCTGAACATATGGGTGGCTTTTTTCTGGACCTTTTCAAGTTTTTCCACGTCCTTATTGAAGTGCGGCGCCCAGAACTGGACACAGTACTCCAACTGCGGTCTCACTAGTGCTGAGTACAGTGGGAGTATCACTTACTTAGTTTCACACAAGATGCATCGGTTGATGCATGCCAGTGTGTTGTTTGTCCTGCTGGCCACTGTATCACACTGATGGCTCATGTTCACGCAATGGTCAATCATTACCCTTTCAGCTGTGGTGCAAGTCAGGCTGTCACCTCTGAGCCTGTATGTATGTTGAGGGTTGTTTGCCCCCAGATGGAGCCCCTTACACTTAGAAGTGCTAAACTTCATCTGGTTCAGGTCTGCACCTCTTTCGAGCCTGTCCAGGTCCGCCTGTCTCTGTAACCTATCTTCTGGCATGGCCACACTGCCCCAAAGCTCGGTGTCATCCGCGAACTTGGCCAGTGAGCTTTTCACGTCCCCATCCAAATCATTGATAAAGATGTTGAAAAGCACCGGTCCAAGCACAGACTCCTGAGGGACACCACTGGCCATTTTGTGCCAGGATGACACAGATCTATTCATGAGAACTCTCTGGGTCCTACCCTCTAGCCAGTTTCCCACCCACTGAACCATTGAGCAGCTGAGCCCACAGCTTTCCAGTTTTCCCACATAGATTCATAGATGTTAGAGTTGGAAGGGACCTCAGTAGGTCATTGAGTCCAAACCCCTGCCCTAGGGTCAGATGACCCCAGCTAGGTGCTTGTCTAGTCTCCTCCTGAAGACCCCCAGGATAGGGGAGAGCACCACCTCCCTTGGAAGCCTGTTCCAGATTCTGGCAACCCTTACTGTGAAGAAGTTCTTTCTAAAGTCCAACCTAAAACTGCGGCCTGTCAATTTGTGGCTTTTGTTCCTAGTTACTCCAGGGGGTGCACAAATAAATAGAGCATCTCCTATTCCCTGCTGCCTTCCCCTGATAAATTTATAGGCAGCCACAAGATCACCTGTCAGCCTTCTCTTGTGAAGGCTGAAGAGATCCAGGTCCCTCAGTCTCTTTTCACAGGGCCTTTCCTGCAGGCCTCTGTTCATATGAGTGGCCTCCTCTGGACCCTCTCAAAATTCTCTGCATCCCTCTTGAAGCACGACGCCCAGAACTGGACACAGTAATCCAACTGCGGCCTGACCAGTGCCACATAGAGGGGAAGCATCACGTCCCTGGACCTGTTTGTCATGCATCTGCTACTGCATGATAGTGTGGTTAGCCCTGTTGGTCACTTTGTCACACTGACAACTCATGTTCATCTTGGAGTCAACTATGACTCCACTGCCCACATCTTTCCAGGTCAATATTGACCCATCCACTACCACTCTCTGGGTACAACCCTTAACCCAATTTACCACCCACCTGACTGTGTAGTCATCTACATCCCACCCTGTCAGTTTATTTACCAGAACAGAATGAGATACCGTATAGAAGGCCTTCTTAAAGTCTAGGTAGATGACATCTACCTC
>NW_017728983.1:1418993-1435050 GCF_001723915.1 Gavialis gangeticus
CTGCAGGCAGACCTGGACAGGTTAGAAAAGTGGGCAGTACGCAATAGGATTCAGTACAATAAGGACAAGTGCAGAGTGCTGTACCTAGGGTGCAAAAATATCTAGCACATCTACTAGCTGGGAAGTGACCCTCTCAGCAGCACAGAAGCAGAAAGGGATCTCAGAGTCATAGTGGACTCCAAGATGCACATGAGTCGTCAGTGTGACAAAATCATCAGTAAAGCTAACCACACTTTATCATACATCAGCAGATGCATGACAAATAGATCCAAAGAGGTGATACTTCCCCTCTATGTGGCATTGGTTATACCGCAGTTGGAGTACTGCATCCTGTTTTGGGTGCTGTACTTCAAGAAGGATGTTGATAGACTTGAGAGGGTCCAGAGGAGGGCCACTCGTATGGTTAGGGGCTTACAATACAAGCCCTATAAGAAGAGACTGAGGGACCAGGACATCTTCAGCCTCGACAGGAGAAGGCTGAGAGGTGATCTTGTGGCCTCTTACAAATTCATTAGGGGGATGCAGCAAGGGATCAGAGATGCTGTGTTCGCCAGGGTGCCTCTTGGGGTAACAAGGAACAATGGTCACAAACTGACAGAGAGCAGATTTAGGCTAGATATCAGGAAAAACTTCTTCATGGTAAGGGTGGCCAAAATTTTGAATGGGCTTTCAAGGGAAGTGGTGCTCTCCCCTACCTTGAGGGTCTTTAAAAGAAGGCTGGATAGGCATCTGGCTGGGGTCATCTGACCCCAGCACTCTGTCCTGCCTAGGCAGGGGGTTAGACTCAATGATCTGTTGAGGTCCCTTCCGACCCTAGCATCTATGAATCTATGAATCACCCCATGGGGCAATTGATGTGGTCTTTGCTGCCTGCCAGATCCAAGAAGAGTGTCAGGAACACCATCAGGACAGGTATATAGCCTTCATTGACCTTACTAAGAACTTTGATTCCATCAATTGTGAAGCCTTGTGGAAAGTACTAGCCAGCTTTGGATATCCTGAAAGGTACATCAAAATCCTGAGGCTTTTTCATGACCAGATGACTGTGACCAGTCTTTGTAGTGAATTGGAGACAGATCCATTTGTCACCTGAACTAGGGTCCAGCAAGGATGTGTCATCATCCAAACTCTGTTCTCCATTTTTTTGACAGTCATCCTGGTTCCCATTCAGGACTGTTTTTCTTCTGAAATTGACAATGAGTAATGAGTGGATTGCGGGGGAGGGTGGAGGGTTCTTCAATCAGGGGCATTTTTGTCAAAGACCAAAATACTCACAATAATTATACTTGATCTTCAATATGATGGCTAGGATTCAGAGACACCTTGACAAATTAAAGGACTGGATCAAAAAAATTCTCAGGACTTAGAACAGAACTGTCCCATGCACTGGTGCAAGATGGAAACTGACTGGCTAAGCATCAGCTCTGCAGAAAAGGACCTGGGGTTACAGTGGACATTAAACTGAACCTGAGCCAACAGTGTGCCCTTGTTGCCAAGAATGGCTATAGTTGATGGCACACTGGGCTGCAATGGTAGGAGCATTGCCAGAAGATCGAGGGAAGTGATTCTTCCCCTTTATTGGGCACTGGTGAGGCCACATCTGGAGTACTGTGTCCATTTTGGGTCCTCCACTTTAGAAAGGATGTAGATAAACTGTAGAGAGTTTACTGGAGGCCAATGAAAAATGGTTAGGGGGCTGTAGCACATAGCTTCTGAGGAGAGGCTGAGGGAACTGGGCTTATTTAGTCAGAAAATAGAAGACTGAGGGGGGATCTAATAGCAGCCTTCAGCTACCTGAAGAGCGGTGCAAACATCGAGAGGTGGAAGGACCTGGCTGCCAATGGACTGTAGTGGTGCCGCAACCTCAGCCAAGCAGCTGTTCACTTTGAGGTAAAGCATACTGCCTTTGAGATAGAGAAAAGTGAGTGGAGGAAGAAAAAGGAGAGGAATCCCATCTTGCAGCCTACTCACCCCTGGGGCAAGACCTACAACCTACTCAGATGGATCTATGGCTCAAGGATTGGACTCCTGTCACCTCAAGACCCATCAATGAGCCATAATAGAGACAATTCTCAAATTGGGGGACCTCTGATGATGGGAAAACACTTTATAGGGCTTTAGAAGCAGACTGCATATTGCTGCAAATAGTAAATATCCAGAGTTTTTTACACCTACATGAACAAAGGAAATATAAGTGCACTGTAGCTCTATCGTGCCTGTTTCCAAGTTAACTGACACCACCACAGATTGTCCCTTGGTGAAATATACTCATTTAAAAACTGTTACTAGCTTGATCCAGTCCAATTATCTGTGATTTGGAGATGCCTGCAAGGACAGTGCCCTCATCCTCCTGCTTTACTTGTGGGAAGTTGAAGGGTGTTGTAGACGTTTTGGGCCTTTTCCCTGGAAGTTATACGTGAGTGTTATTCCTGGAGTTTTTAAGAATAGTTCAGACCAGTGATTCTCACTCAGGGTGCTGCCAGATCCTTTGAAAAGTGCCACAAAGTAGGAGGAGATGAACTAGGTGTGAGGAGATAAGCAGATAAGTGCAGGCTCAGGCTTTTCCCTGCTTGGCTGAATTTCCAGCCCAACTGCAAGGAGGGAAGCCCTGTAACACATAGATTAATTTTTGAATTAGGGTGCCACTCAATTCACAAACTTAGAGATGGGTGTGTTGAGTCCAATGAGGGGTGCCTCGAGTCCAAAAGAGTTGAGAACCACTGGATTAGCCAAATACTTGTCTAGGACAGCTTGGAGAGGGATGTTCCTGCCTGGAGCAGGGGATTGGACTAAATGATCTCCAGACGTCCCTTCCAGCCTTACTTTTCTATGATATATACATTTCCTTTCCATTGTTTACTAAATCGGACATGTCAGAGCTAGCTTCAAAACTAGAGGCAGTAAATAAGACAGAGTAAGATTTTGGTCAGTACTTCCGAAATTCAATCCCAATCTCATACACGCTCAACTTGATGCATATAGGCAGTCCTGTAATATGCTTACTGTGACCAGAAAATAGTTGTACCCTGAGAAATCTTGAAAAAGAAATTTGCACAGTGAGAAAGTTGCCTTTGTAGAAACAGGATATATGGTTTCTTTAAAATACGAGGGTTTTTTTAAAAATGTACTGTCAAGTTTATTTCCTTCTTTGCAGTGCACATCCCATAATATGGATATCCAGCAGATGTGGCATTTTTAATTTGCTCAGATGATATATGGGGTATGTAATCCATTTACTTTCATAGAGGCACACACTGAAAAATAATGGGTGCGGTGTTGGCAGTAGTTAATCTAATACACGTAGGGTTTATGTATGCTAAAGAGGATAAAAGGAGGAGCTTTCAGAAAGATAGATGGATGGATATGGTAGTCTTGGGTTCTCATATTTATATCATTAGCAGCATGTGGCAAAACAGTTGGTTAAACAAATAATAACTGCATTGTACTCTCCTCAGTACTTTAAAGGGATGTCACAGTGGTAGCAGCATCATAGGCAACGGCACACACACACACACAACATGAGTTCGCTGATGGTGAATGATTCTGTGTGCTATACAGCAAAGATACTCTCGGGAAAAGCTGTTCAGCTGCTGGGAAGCACATGTGAAAAGGCCTGAGAAATGCTGAAAGGCCTAAGGGATGCCAATGTAGCAGCAAAACCCAACAGCAGCAGAAGACAAGAAGCATTTCTACCTCCCGCAGACACAGGGCGTTTGTTGGTCACCCCGGCAATAACAGCAACAGCACCACAGGTACGTGTTCACACACACCCACACAACATTTGCTTGCTGAGTGAGCCAATGACACTATAGTGTGAGGCAGATAGGTGGTGTAAGGCAAGTTATATGATTTTGGTAGAGACGTAGGAGTAGCCCAGGTGGCACTTGTATTAGTACCCCCTCTTCGAATGAAGGGAAGATAGCAGGTGCTGAAGCACTGCGGGAGGTGAAACTGCCTGCTGTACGCAGTTCTCGGCCAGGACACAAGAATAAACTTAACTGTGTACAAATGTAATAAGACATAAAAGTCATAATATTAACATATATATACAAAAGTTACAAGTATAGGCAGACTATTTTCAGATTTATGCAAACACTCTATATACAGGTGAGGAATCAAAAGGAGTCAAAGCAAGAGTCTTATACTATATACAATCTTACACTCTAATGGCATGCAAGTTTACAAAGCATGAAGTGCAAGTTCACAAAATATGAGGCGCAGAATTCACAAAGCCTGAGGCACAGGGTTTACATGTGAAAAGGCGCAGGTCTCAGCAAAAGCAAAGAATAACCCAAGTTGCCTTGGAGCAATAGCTGTGTCCCAAAGATAAGAAGAGGGAAAGGATACCCCAATGCCCTATGGGGCCTCTGTAACCCTGCTTGAAATCACCCAGCAGGCCAACCGCAAACCTGGGAGTTGTTCCCCATCAGGGGCTTCACTTCCAGTGGCTAACCACAGAAACAACAGGGGGAACCCTCCTCCCCTGTGGGAATGTCCTTCCCAGGCAACTCACAACTCTCTGAGGTCAATTGAGGCTGCTCTCATTCTTCCAGCCGGGGATCTCCTTCCCTGTGGGGGGCCTCAGCCACTTTGTGGGGCTCTCTTGGTTGGCTTGCTTGGGGCCCTGCACACCGTTGTGTGCACTGATGGTTTGCTCCCAGGCCCCGTGTGTACTGACCTGTACACCATGTACTGGCCCCGTGCCGGGGTGGAGGGACCCAAGCTGCCACGTGCAGCTCTGGGACCTGGCCCTCTCCCAGACCTTCTGTGCACTGGCTCTGCACCACTTGCCTGGCCTCATGCCGGGGTTGGGAACTTGAGTTGCTGCATGCCATGCAGTTCCAGGGTCTTGGTCTACTCCGTTACCCTCCATGCACTGAGCCATGCACAGGGTGCCCAGCCTCGTGCCTGGGGTGGAGACCTAAGCTGCTGCTTGCAACTCTGGGGCCTCAGTACACTCCTGGACTCTCTGTGCACTGCCTGTGCACCTGGTGCCTGGCCTCATGCTGGGATTGGAGACCTGAGCTGCTGCTTGCAGCTCAGGGGCCTCAGTCCTCTCCCGGACCCTCCCGGACCGCCTGTGCACTGACGCCATGCTCCCTTGCAGCAGGGCTAGGGGACAAGGCTGCTTGTTGCTCCCCATCTGACAAGTCATCTTTGGGCTCTTCTGGGACAACTGCTCTGCCCCACTGGCTAGCTCTGCCAGCTCTTCTTTGTCCTCTTCTCCGTCTCTTGTCGCAGGCCCCCACATGTGGGGCACACTGCCTTTTTATTCCCTTCAGAGGCTCCACCCCCATTTTAGGACTGGACCAATCAGTGAAAGGGGGGTGTTAGCCCCCTCTCAGGTCCAGCTCTCCACCTCGCCCTGGGGTTGGGGTGGGGCAAGCCTCTTTCCTGCCATCATCAATTGCTTTGAGACTTTTTGAAATGGGCACACTGGGCTGCTACCTACCACACACAGATGTCATTTGTGTCTGTAGCTGCAGGTATCTATCACTGACAGAGGAAGACTTACTTGCAGGCCTCAGAGGCTTTCCACAGCAATGCACACATGATGACACCTTCCCTCTACCATATACCCCTCAGGTGGCTATAGGGGCAGCTATCATGAGGGAGGTGGGGCAAATCCCTACACCCTTGAGGCAAGAGGGTGACTGTGACTGTGGAGGGGCAAGAAAAGGCCACTGAAAGAGGAAGGTTCAGCAGGGTCCAGCTCCCTGCTCCCCACCTACTGAGTAGGCATGGAAATGATGGCCAGGAAGCTATAAAGAAGCTATATTGAAGAGATGTCTGCACTGACCAGAGAGACGGAGGGAAGAAAAGCAAGCTCTCAGATACTGTGGTGAAGTGGGGTAGGAATTTAGCCACATATTAGAAAGAGAATTTGACGTCTTTAAGCAAATAGAGCAGCCAGATTTTAGAACCAGGAGCACACTATGGGGCACAAACATTTATTCCATATCCAAGTTGTGTGTCAAAGTGCACAATGTCAAGATGCAGGTCATGTATTTCCTACATCCTGTTTCTACTTCACCAGTAAGATGTCTCTGACTCAGCCTTTGCTTTCTCCATCCTAAAGTGACCAGGGACTGGGAGGGAGGCGCAGAGTTCTCTTACTCCTTCCCCAGGGAGCTAAGACAACTTCAGAGATGTGCTCTGTTTTGCCCAGGATGCACACAGGTCTCTGTTCATTCAAAGGGGGAGAGGAGACCCTCTCATTCAGTTGCAATTCTACTTGATCCTGACAGCATAAAACAGGGAGAAGTCTTAGGAGGAAGACCTCTAGCTGAATGACTGCATCTAGCACTGACTTCAGTGCAAATCCTGTTCCTTCTCTAGGGGTAGCCTAATTGTTAGCTTTGCCTACTACTTGCAAGTCTAACTTGCCTAGGCCCACCTCAGCCTGGGAATTTGCACTTGTGTCTCCTTCATCCCAGCACAATGCCCTAACCAACAAACTAAGAGTAGTCATGCCCACACTTCTGGCCCTGCAGGCCTAGAGGAGTTGCATGGGGTTGGTTCAGGAGCCCAATCTTGTGCTGGCCTGATTTGGCCTTATGCTGGTGTGATCTGACATGCAGGCCAGGGCTCCCCACAGGCCTGAAAATTTGTCAGCTGGGCAACAGCACTTAACACTGTCACTGCTCCCCACAAAGTCAGAGATCTTGAGGTTTCCTAAAAACCATCAACCAGGCTTTATTTTCTTCTCTCCAAACACAAGTCCACACTCCTTATCACGGACTCTGTCTCATGTCTTTTAAAGATAAGGTAGGCACTACAATGCTGTCATAAGCAGTGTCCAATATTTGCTGGCCACAGCTTTTCACCAGCTACAGTCTTGCGGGGGTCTTGAACATTTATGTGTCTGCCTGACAAGACTGAATGGCAGTGGAGTCTGAATGAAGTTAGATGCCTCAGTACCTGCACTGGATTGCCTCTGAGCCTGTGCAGTAGGACAAATCCATCTGCGTGGAGCAGAGTTGGGGTCCTGTAAGGATGGCTTAGCACAAAGATGTCAAACATGCAGCCCCTGGGCTGGATCTGGCCCGTGGAGCCATTGTATCTTACTTGCCAGACTACTGAGCATACAGAGAGGGCTGAAACCAACACTGCATGCCTTGCATCGGAGCTGGAGCTGCTACCACTGCCACCACCACTGTCAGCACGTGCTGCAGGGAGGAGCTAGAGCAGCCATGGCTGCCACCAATGCTTCCTCATGCCCTGGCTGGATCCAGCCTACAAGGAGTTCTGCAGCCCAGATCTGGCCTGGGGCACAAAGTGAGCTTGACTCCCCTGTCTTAGCACAATTCAGGCTGCTCAACAGAATGAAATACAATCTTGTTTAGTGACTTCAAAACCCAAAAATTGTGCAAGTGACACTTCTTATCGAGGAAGCAGGATTTTACCCACTCTTATTTCATGTTAAAAAGGGCCAGAAGACCATTTAAGTCTGATCTCTTGTATGTCACTGGGCCACCCAGCTATAACCTTGTACGGAGCCCAATCATATCTTTTAGCCCGAGGATTCTACGTTTTGTATCTGTGGTGGTGGTCATTGGACCACTGTTTCTCCTTTTGCTGCTTTTATTAAGGTAATGATTGGAAGGATCATCTGAGTACTGCTGTCTGTGATACCAAAATGTTGGCATCTTCAATCTGCCTTGGGTGCTGAGAAATCCCTAGAGATCTTGCCATAGTCTCTGGTGTCTGTTTGTGGGGTCTCATCTGTTCTTGAGCTAACCACCCCTTCCCCATCCCATGAGAGGCCATCTAGTAGGCTTCTTTTTCTTTTTGGATTGATGTAAGTATGGGTAGTGCCTCAGAAGATTTCTGGGTGCTACATCTCTAGATGCTGTACTTGAAGTGTTGATGTATGGTCTCAACATGTGCCCAGTAACTAATGACCTTGGGTAATCAGTCTAGTCTGCTGGCAGAGAATGGGCAAACAGTGCTATTTTTTTCCTTAGGTAGTATTGGTAACTGGATGTAACAGTCTGACAGTTCACCGCCCCAATGCCCACTCTGGCAGAGGAGAACATCTCTTTACCAAGAATGCAGAATATCTTACCCTGTGTCAAGTAGTTAAGATTACTTTAGTCCTTTGAATGGCAGTGACTACTGCCAATGAATTTGGAGTTCTGAAAGAACAAGAAGCACTTGTTAGGCAGCTGGCATAACTTGTCTGCTTCTTCTGATATTGCCAGGTATAATAAATCTTCTCTGATAGGTAGGGTAATCTTATTGCTGGAGGATGGAAACAAAATCTTGAACACTGGGGCTGGATCCTCTTCCACCTATCAGGCACCCAAGTACACTTAGGTGTCTAAGTGTGACTTGATCTACCCTTTGGAGTCCCTAAAAAAATGTATGCGTCTGCTTTTGTAACACATTGTTAAAACTTAGTCTTAAAACTATGTCACAAAAAGCAGTGAAAAGGAGGAGGAATCACAGGGGTTTTTTTTCATATCACTCTTTGCTGTGACTCCGACTTCGAAGGTCGTTTCGTTGTTGGTTTGCTTTTGCACTCCAGTGCACCGAACTGAGGTTCCAAATAGTTTGGGATGCACATTTAAGAACTGGCTCTTTCATCTCATGCCAAAGCTCAGAAGGCCACGAATTTAAGATGGGTTGAATCTAATCTTTGCAGGTATGTAGTACTGACGGCTTGGACTTGACTCCAGTCAAGAAAGCAGATACCTCTGATAGGACTTCCCTATGGTATTGAACCACCCTGAGAAGTCCATGCTGAGACTAGTCTCTCTGTGTTTTGAGGCCAAAGGTTTAGCTGCTATGCTTCATACAATAGTTTTTTTGTGAGTAGGTCAGGCAATACAAGTGTTATCCCCACAGGAAAACGACAAGAGCAAGAGCTGTTGATGCAGGACTCGGGTCAGAAATGCAGTGTGTTCTAGGGACCTCCTAGAGACTTCCACCCATGTAGACTTCACTGTCAGTGAATTGTAGTAGTGAAATCTGCAGAGGTCACTTTGAAGAAGAGATTTTACTATTTACATGCTTACTCTCCAAACAAAACCATACCGCTGCTGACAATAAGCATTCTCCAAGGTCTTAAGATCTAACTACTCACACCTTCCATTAAGCATCATTTCTAACACTATCTGTAACATCACTACCTGATGTCTTCCTACAGGAAGATCAATATATTCTTTAGAGTCTTTGAGCTCACTGTCAACAAGAGCACTAATTAATGTCAGCTGCATTGGTCTTTTTTACAGTGAAGACATCTCTCCACAGGGGAATGGACTGAAATGAGGAATACATTTCAAAAAGTGCTACTGAACAGCCATTATATATTTACTTCTCTTGGTCACTTGATTTGAGCAGGACATGAGAACCCCACTAGTAGTGAGGATAAAGCTCTTAATTATTAACCAAATGCCACTCTAATTTACTCAGGAGTAAACTGCTTTTAACATAGTTACCTCAATTGTCTTTCAGTGTAAACAGGAACAAAATGTTGTGCCACAATTACCCAATTTCCTGAAAAGTCTGTGTCCTCTGAGAATGGCAACATTTAAAATGCATTGGCCTAACAGGCATTCACCCACATCTTGGGGCATTCTTGTATGTTTTGAGAAGTTTCAGTATATGCTATTTTGTGCTGAAAGTGGAAGCTCAAAAGCAAAATGCAATAGCTTGCAGCACAGGTAATGCAAAACTCCTCTGTGGTCACATTGTCAAAGTGCAACACATCTTTTCCCATCAACACACATCCCCAGGCAGGCACTGCCACACCATGTGTGTGAAATTGGAGACGCAGACACTCGCACACACAAATCTCAAAAAGCAATTTTTCCTTAGCATCAAGAAAGTTCCCCTTTCCACTTAAATGCTTTTCTGATTCATTTTACTTTATTTTATTTTTTTATTTATTTCTCTGCTGTATCCTTTTCAATCTGGAAAGTGACTTGGCCTCTTTTCCCCCCATCTATTTTCCTCCTGCCACTATTCAGTTTAGGCATGAAACACAGAACTAGATTGAAAGCATTCAATGGCCATTCAATCGGAGAAGAAAAGAGCCCCTCAGAGCTTTATTAGATATGAAGATCCACAATAAAAATCAATTTCTGCCTCTTTATGCAGTTTAAATGACAAAGCACCCACCCATTTTGCAGCCATTGTGCCTGGGAAATGTAATTCAGTGCTGGAGCCGGGACCAGAGCACCACGGACTCTCTGACCTGCACTGGCAGATTCCAATATGATACAGACCTTCGCAGATAATGACAGCCACTTCATCTCACAGCAGGAAAAAAGTTATCTGATATCTTTGAGGGTTAAAAGGCTATGTGGGTAGCATTTTTAATAGCCCTCTAAATCAGCATCTTACAAATACCTCTGCTTTTTCCCCAATCCTATCCCCTGTGTATTGTCAAATCCCCATCTTGCTATGGCCCACCAGGTCCTCCATCCAGACCTGTTGGATTTCATTCACTTGGGCAAGGGTCCTCCTCCCAAGTGCTTAGTTCAAAGAGCAAGGAGTGGAGAGAATACCTGATGGCTCTGAACAGCATTTTGTTCAGCACTATATGCAGGAACTGTTTTAGTACGTGCCTGCGGCTCAGTGGATCAGTGAGGAATAAATGAGACCCTTAAAGCTTGAAGTTTTGTCTGCCCCATGCAGATCTTATAGATCTCAGGGCACATGTCACAGAACATAAGAACTGCCATACTGGATTGAAACAAGAGTTCATTTAGTCTTGGCTTCTATAGCCAATGCAGACAAATATCATGTGCTCCAGTGGTTGAGAAATCATTACAGCAGGAAACAGAGGGAAAATTTACTCCCAGAAAGAGTTTTTCCCTAATTCTCATTGAAGGTTTGGCTTTTGCCTTCAAGTCTGAACGATCAGATCTCTTCCAAACCTTCCATTTGAAAAAATCCTTATTGTTTTACTATTAGGTAGTTACATTATTCATATCAATGTCCAGCACTTGTCTGAAACCTATCAACCTCTTGGCCTCAGTCATCTCCAGCAGCACTGAGATCCAGAGGAGATTTGAACTCTGGGAAAACATCCTTTTTTGTTACTGCTTTAGCTAGAATCCCCCTCATTCTTGTATTAGGAGAAAGGGTGATATTTCCAAATCAGGCTTCAATGTAATTTTCATAGTTGTGTATATTGGATTCTTTAGTTTACAAGTGGTCAGCAAAATCTTTGATAGAACTGTTGAAAATGGAAATGCTTCGCAAAAGTTGATTTAAGAGAGGAACCAGGAAGAAAAACTCTGACAAGTTTGAAATGTCCCGTTTTGCTATTCTTGGAATGAAACATGCTCATTTTGTGAATGGTGATGGCTTCATTTAATGTTTTAACATTTTATTCTATTTTATATCATTATACAGAGCATCTAATATCATATGTATTACATGCAATATAATGTGTGTATATATAATGTTTATACATGGATTTATTATTATTAATTTATAAATATATTAAGATAGTAAATAAAACAAAGTCCAAATTGAAATGAAGTATTCTAATTGATTCAATTTCCACAAGAGAATTTTGAAAATTTGGGGGCTGCGCTCTTATTTCCTTTCTTATTTGAAGGACATTTTTGAAAACTGGAAACTCTTTGTCAGCTTATTTTCTTTGTTTCACTCTAATTTGGTTATTATGGAGGATGCTCTCAGTAGTGTTCTTTGCTGTCATATCTGTGGCACAGTCTGCTCTTGTACAGATATCCATCTTGCTGCCCGATTTACCAAGGAGGTTTCTGCCTTTTAGTGAATCTATACTTCAAAGGTCTTTAGGATCTTTCAGAATGAAACTAGTTAGTACAAAAGGCAGCCTGAGAGGAAATTTAACTTTGAAACCAAGGTAGGAAGAGTTGAAGACCTATTGGAGGGTAGAACTGGGATCCAGAATAACTGGAGAAGTGTTTCAAAATCAATCAGAAAAAATCAACAAGGACAAGGTCAAAATCCTGCACTTGGGATGGAATAATTGCAAGCATGACTAGACTGCAGTACTATAGAGAGAGATCCAGGGGTTACAGTGGACCACAAGTTGAATATAAGCCAAGAGCGTGCTCTTATTGCAAAAAAAAAAAAGGTGGCTGTAGACAGGACTAGGAACAATGGCCTCAAGCTGCAGCAAGGGAAATTTATGATGAAGATTTGGTGGAGCTTTCTGACTATGAGGGTGGCCAGGCATTAGAGCAGGCTGCCTGTAGAAGTAAAATCTCCACCCGTGGAAATTTTCAAGAGATTAGACAGCCACTTGGCCAGGATGCCTTAGTCAGAGATTATCCTGCCTTGAACAGGGGGCTGAACTAGATGAGCTTTGTGAGGTCCCTTCCAGCTCTACTTTCCTACGATCCTGTAAATAAATATAATTTGCGTCTCTTTTTTTAGTGCTTTGGCTTGTTTCCAAAGTAAGTTTACATTTGGGGACAGCTTCCTTGCTTTAAACTAACCTGTGTAAAACGAAGGTCTTTCAAGATCTGTGCTATAAAGAACAGTGAAGCATGAGGTTGCTTATTGCTTGGACCTTTATCCTGGGTACAGCTAACAACCAAAACTAAAGTTGGTATTTAACAACACATTCTGTGGATTCTGTAGGCCCACATCCACAAAAGGACTTAGACACCTAAAGCAGGGGCTTCAGTAGGATTCAAGTTTCTAAGCCAAGAAAGGTGATCCTCAAAACTCCTGTTCTATGGCCACCTAAGCTCAGAGGTACCCAAACTGGCAAGATCTCAGTCTTCAACCTTAGTTTCCTCAGGAACGTAAACTTCTGCTTCTCAGCTTTTCATCATGTTTCACTTACTGAGCAGCTCTGGGCACATCTACACAGGAAGCTTACTGTGCATTAGTTTAATAACACTTCACAGCTGTATTGCAGTTATTAACAGTGCTAAAAGCCTATTGTGTAGTGTTATTAGGCTAATGCACAGTAAACATCTTAAAAAACCATGAGCCAGCACTACTGCACAGTAACTGTAGGTACTGTGCATTCAGTTAGTACTTCTTATTAGAGGTACTAAGCTAAATGCAGAGTAACTAAGGAGCGTTAATGAATATGTAGACACACTCACAGTGTCTAGTTCATGCTTACCATCAGGCTCTACCATCTAAGCCTTCCCCTGCCTGTATCCCTTGCTGGACTAGGTCTGATATTCTCAGAACAGACCTAAAGGACCAAGATCTACACACAAGATAGCAATCACCATCCTGATTTTTAAAGCCGTTACTGTTTACCCTATCTGCCTCAGCTCTCCTTTTCCAGCAATGGTTCTCAAGTTGTTTTCCCTCTGTCTTTCTCCTGTGTAAGGTGAAAGGAAACTAAGGGAAGGAAAGTGAGGAGCTAAGATTTTGGGGGGTTTGCCCCTGGGGCATTGCTGATATGGGGAATTTCTTGAAACTGGGCATGTCTACACATGCTTTTATGCACACCTAAACTTAATGTGCATTTGCCTAATGTGCATTAAGGCAATTTAGGCATGTGTCTACAGGCGCACGTGCTAAGGTGCATTAATGCTGCGTATGTCAACTGATTTGGGACTGAAGTTAGTCACACATCAGTCAACATACACAGCATTAATACACCATAGTGCACCTACATCTGCATTAAGGCGCTTTAGCTTTTTGTGCATAAATTTGATACCTGCTTTGGAAGAGTCCTTAAGAAGTCATCTAGTCCAATCTGCCCTGCTCTGAAGAGAGGCCAGGCATATCTAGACCATCCTTGATAAATGTTTGTTGAACTTCTTAATTTCTTCTCCAATGACTGGGAATACAAAACTCCCTCTGGTAACCTGTTCCAAGTCTTCACTACCCTTACAGTTAGAAAGTGTTTTTGCTTTTTTAAAAAGATCTTACCTACTTTTTCCTTGCTGCAGTTGAACTTGATTTCTTCTTGTCCTACCAGTGATGATCCTGAAGAACAACTGATTGTTGTCCTCTTTATAACAACATTTTAAATATTTGGAGACTGTTGTCATGTTGCTTCCTTAGTCTTCTGTCTTTAAGCTTAAATACACCCAGTTCTTTCAACCCTTCAGCATAGGTGATGTTTTCTAAGACCTTTATAATTTTTGTTGCTTTCCTGTAGACTTTCTCTGATTTGTCTATATATTTCTTAAATTGCAGTACCTGAAACCTCAAAGCAGGACCATCCCTAACTAGATCATACCAGCCAAAGCTTTGTCTAGCCAGGCCTTAAAAACCTCCAAGGACGGAGATTCCACCACCTCTCTAGGTAATCTGTTCCAGTGTTTTACTACCCAGCTGGTGAGAATGTTTTACCTCATATCCAACCTAAACTTCCCTTGCTGCAACTTGAGTCTATCGCTCCTTGTTCTGTCATCTGCCACCACTGAGAACAGTCTCACTTCATCCTCTTTTGAACCCCTCTTCAGGTGGCTGAAGACTGCTATCAAATCCCCCCTCAGTCTTCTCTTCTCCAGACTAAATAAGCCCAGTTCCCTCAGCCTCTCCT
The DNA here is from genome assembly GCF_001723915.1 of Gavialis gangeticus. Taxonomy (NCBI): domain Eukaryota; kingdom Metazoa; phylum Chordata; order Crocodylia; family Gavialidae; genus Gavialis; species Gavialis gangeticus. Next base: position 1,433,461 of record NW_017728983.1, read on the forward strand.
CAGAAGTCATGTGCCCCAGCCCCCCAACCATTTTTTTTTTGTCCTCCACTGGACTCTCTCTGCCTTGGCCACATCCTTTTTGTAGTGGGGGATCCCAAACTGGTCTCAGGACTCGAGATGTGTCCTCACCAGTGCAGAATACAGGGGAATAATTACTTCCATCAATCTGATGGCAACTCTCCTATGAGTACAGTCTAGTATGCTGTTAACCTTCTTGATAACAAGGGCACACTGTTGACTCACACCCAGCTTATTGTCCACCGTAACCACCAGGTCCTTTCTTGCACAGCTGCTGCTTAGCCAGTTGGTCCCAAGCCTGTACTGGTGCATGGGATTGTTCCATCCTAAGTGCAGGACTTTGCACTTGTCCTTATTGAACCTCATGAGATTTCTTTTGGTCCAGTTCTCCACTTTGTCTTGATCTCTCTGAATCCTAGTCCAACCTTCCAGCATATCTACTACTCCCTCCAGCTTAGTGTCATTGGAAACTTGCTGGGAGTGCACTCTATTGCCATCTTCCAGATCGTTGATGAAGACCTTGAACAATACTGGCCCCCAGATCAATCCATGGGGCACTCCACTTGATACTGGCTGCCAACTAGACATCGAACCATTGATTGCTATCCTCTGAGCCCAATGATCCAACCAGTTTTCTATCCACCTTGTAGACCATTTATCCAACCCATCCTTATCTTGTGAAAATATTGTGGGAGACTGTATCAAAATCCTTGCTAAAGTCAAGGTATATCATGCTCACTGGTCTCCCCACATCCACGGAGCCAATCATCTCATCATAGAAGGTAACCAGGTTGGTCAGGCATGACTTGCCCTCAGTGAACTTATGCTGACTGTTCCTAATCACCTTCTCCTCCAAGTGCTTAGAAAAGGATTCCTTGAGGATCTGCTCCATGATTTTTCCAGGGACTGAGGGGAGGCTGACCAGTCTGTAGTTCCCTGGATCTTCCTTTTTCCCTTTCTTAAAGATGGGCAATATATTTGCCCTTTTCCAGTCATCCAGGATCTCTCCCAGTTGCCATGAGTTTTCAAAGATGATGGCCAGTGGCTCTGCAAACACATCGGCTAACTCCCTCAGCATCCTCGGGTGCATCTCATTCGGCCCCATGGACTTGTACATGTCCAGCTTTTCTAAATAATTCCTAACCTGTTATTTTGCCAGTATCAGCTGTTCACCTCCTCCCCAAACTGTACTGCCAGGTGCAGTAGTCTGTGAGCTGACTTTGCCTATGAAGACAGAAATGAAAAAGGCATTGAGTACATCAGCCTTTTCTGCATCCTGTTGCCTTGTGTTAAGTTGCCTCCCCCATTTAGTAAGGGATCAGCACTTTCCCTGAACTTCCTTTTGTTGCTGACATACTTGCAGAAACCCTTCTTATTACCTTTCATGTCCCTTCAAGCTGCAACTCCAGCTGTGCTTTGGCCTTCCTGATGTTCCTGTTAATATGGTATGTTGCTCCATTTTGCTCTTCTGTGCCTCTGGTAGTTACTTCCTTCACCATTATGGTGGAAGAGATCACTTCAGGGCACCTTGATTCTTTGCATTTCCATGGATCTCTTACCCAGTCGTCATAT
>NW_017728983.1:1440050-1448680 GCF_001723915.1 Gavialis gangeticus
TTCAGGGCACCTTGATTCTTTGCATTTCCATGGATCTCTTACCCAGTGGTCATATGCACCAGAATTATATTTATTTGTTTTACAGTAGCATCACCCTGTTAACTCTATTACACCCATGATCCGCTACAGGCCCCAGACCTTTTTTGCTTAAAGCACTGGTGCCTAAATAGTTATTCTCCATTTTGTATCTGTGCATGTAATAATACTGTGATATGAGAATAGAAGATCATTAGGACCAGATCCTGTCCCACTATTATATGCCTAAAGGTTATATGCCTATTTTAACTTGATGGAGTCCCTGAAAAACTAATGCAAAATGCAGAGGTGTCCTCTTCCTCCTCCTCCTCCTCCTCCTCCTCCTCCTCCTCACTGCATTTTTGGGAGTTTTTCCTAAGGCTAAGATTACTACTCATTACAAAGTTTGACAGTTTAATTATTTTTCAGGGGCTTGAGAAGGGTGGAACTGGACTGCACTTAGGCACCTAAGTCCATTTACATGACTAATAGGTGAAAGAGGATCTGCCCTTAGGGTTAATTATAACTGAAGGAAACAGGCAAAACAAGTTGAAGCTGGAGCGGTGTTGTGTGCATCATCTGTTTGATCCAGTAGAGGAAAGAAAATTACAATAAAAGTTTGTGTTTAACACCTACATAATTTGCTGTAAAAAGTGGGCTATAAGTTGAACCATTGACATCCTGCCACTAGATGGAGTGTAAGACTACTGTTGCCCTTTTGTTGAATGAAGAGATACCAGGAGGGAAATTCAGAATGCATCCCTTTCTCTGGTGCTTTGATCTTTTTCCTTAGTGAGGTTCCATGCTGTGCTGACTAAGGAAAGAATCAAAGCTCATCACCTGATGTGGCATTAGGCTAGAAACTGGTGGAAACCTTTGCTATATACTAAATTTTCAGGGCTGTCTGGTGTGCCAGATGACCAATCCACTTGAAGATCTTGTCATCAGCCTTCAGTACAGTCTGAAAGGATGCAGCATTTCTACAGGGTTTGGGATTTTAGCTGAGCTGCACTAGGAAATCAGTGAGATGCACATTGCATTGCTCCTGTATGCAATGGGAAAAGACCATGAACATGTTTATAAGGGTTTTTTTTGTCCTTTGAGAGAGAAGACCAGGATGATAGTTGTGAGACTGTCATAGAAGTACTTTCTCCCAATAGCATTATATGGGAGACTGATCTTTTGGACCAGTATTGCTGAAGTAGTGGTCAGTTCTGAGAGGCATTTACTAGGAACTGACTGAGCATGGTGCCTGTTGCACAGCTAAAGAAAAGCAAATGGGAAATGGATTTGAAATCAGGATTGCTGTTGCAGAAAAGCAAACTGCTGGAATCTTGGAAGTGACAGCAGGTGCATCACACACTCATTATGGTCTGCAGGACAACCCTAGGGGAAACAAGCAACACAAAATAAGAGAACATGTGATATGCAAAGAATCAGGGTGCCCTGAATTCTCTTTTGCCATTAACAGTGAAGAAAGTAATTCCCAAAGGCACAGAAGAGCCACAAAGAGATACTTTTGTGGACTGGTGATTACACTAGGAGAAGATACTGTATGCTGTGGCCTGTGGAACTATAGACATATGGCAGGATAGTAGCATTTAAGGCTGATACAGGTTGAGATATTGCAATACCAAAACAGAGTTCAGCCCACCTCTTTCTTGCACCACTGCCTCTGTCGCTGACCCCACTGCCACTGCTGGTACCACTTGTGTTGCCTTCACTGATGTTGAGGCTGGCCTCACAACTGGCTTCACCACAGTTGGTGTCCATGCTGCTGCTGAAGCCACTGGCCCCTCCACTGGTTGGCCCAGTAGCAGGAAGGACAGAAGGGCCAATTTCTCAGCTGGTATAAACTGATGCAACTCTCCTAGGGCTGTACTGATTTATAGTATCATTTTAGCTTTACAGATTTCTTCATGAACTACTGAGTGAGTCAATTGGGTGCAACCCTATCTTAGGCTTGGTTATAGCAAATGGTGACAACATTATAGAAGAGCTGACTGACGACAACCACTACAAGTTGACTTATGGTGATTCACTTAAATGGAAAGACGAACAAAAGCAGTTCTGTAACTAAGGTTCTTGATTTCAGCAGAGTTGACTTCCGTAAGCTACCGGGCTTGTTTCTGAAGTCAACAGGCTTGTTGACTTGACCATGGAGGCAACTTGGAATTTCTTTAGATAAGAGGTACTCAAACCAGGCATATGTACCCAGACCAACTACACAAAAAAACTTGTAAAAAGGGGCTCCAGAGCTAAGTAGATGAATGACTGCCTCAAAAAGGGTACTAGAAGTAAGCAGACAACCTAAAAGAAGGGAAAAGCATTGACAGCAAGAACTAGCAGATTACATTGCAGGTGTGGTAGCAACTCCATCAAATTAGGGAGGGTACAATAGGATTGGAGAAGAGCAAACATAGTTCTTATATTTAAGAAGGGCAAAAAAATGATGCAGACAACTACAGAGCTGTTAATCTGACCTGAACGGGAAATAAAGGTTTAAAACCAGTTTTGAAGGAAAGAATAATTAAAGACATGGGACTATGTAGAAAATGACATAAAATGTAACGGACGTTAATGGTGAATCATGCCAGGCTAACCTGGTAGGGGTTAACAGTGATGACTCACACTGAGTCACAGAGTCACACTCCATTTAGCTCACTTTTCTTCTGGTCCCATGACCTTTTTGGCTGCCCAGTGGGCAGCCAAAAAGCAAAGGGAGTAGATGCTGCTGCTGGCTTTGCCTAGTACATAGCTGTGACAATTTAATGGGAAATGAGAGATACAGTTGCAAGCTACATCAGACTGTGTAGGGCCTACAACTTGGGTCTCCCACACTTTGAGCCAAGTGCCCTAGCCAACAGGCAATTGGGCTAAGATGTAGGTGGGAATTCCTCCTCCCCCCATCATTCAAGTCTTTTCCTTTAAGTGAGCTGGATCTCTAGCTGAGGTAGCCATGTAAGGGTGGCCCGTTGAAAGAATATGCCACAGCCCTGTTTTTTCCTGGTGGATCAGGGTCAGGGAAGATTGCACATTGTGAGAAGAGCAGAACTACTTTTCTAGACAGAGTGGGCTCAGACTGGTCTCTAGGGACACATTAGGCTGCCCAGCAAAAAAGTAGGTAGGAGAGCTTTGAGTGGGTTTGGATTTCAGGATATGTAATTTCCATGCTAGCTGTGAGAAAGACTTAGAAGTGGATTAGGATTTAGGCCACAGTATTTAGCAAAGGTTATAAGAGAAAAGCTTTGTGTAGCTGAAATTGCCATCCCTATGTTCCATTATATGTGGAAACCCTACCAACAAAGCACAGACTTCTGCCACTGGGGGATCAGTCACGGAGGACAAGAGAGAGTGCTGTTGGCTAGCATGTGTCACCTACAGTTCTTATGTCAGGTCCTACACCTGCCATTCTGTAAGAATCAATCAAAAACAACTAGAAAGCATTCAGATTCAGGAACCAGTTTCACTTAGGAGTGTGCTACACTGTGTACGCCCTGAAGAAAACAATAAGGTGAGAATTTATGATTTTGAGAGGGCCATGTTTGCCTTCAAGTGGCAGAGCTTTCAAGGTGTCTTGCTACAGCTCCATAGGCCTTTCTTTGGACTTGTGCTGAATGTTGTCCCCACTTGATTCGGGTACCTTGGTTGTTCAGGGGAGTTAAAGGTGGTCAGATATGCTCACCATATTGCTCCCTTGCATATCATTGCCTATAGAAACTCATGTGCCTACACAGTGCTCGAGTGCTGAGCTGTTGGCTCAGGGAGACCTTTGGTTTTTGTGAGGTTTGGATGAAGCTGTAAAACTTTCAGATGTATTTGTTCAAAAAAGCAGAAGGGAAGCTGACAAAATCTAACATTGTTCAGCATATCAACAGGTGGTGTTAGAGCTCAATTCCAGACAATAGGCTATTCAGGTCAGAAGGATTACCATGCTACCATGTTAAATTGTTTTTTTTCCTAGTTTGGACAGTCTACTGATGACTGTGAGATATACTGGGAAACTTTTAAGAAGCCTCAATGAGGTTCAGAAAAGTTAGAATAACTTCTGGTTTTAAAGACAAAATGTTGTTGATATCTTTCATGAGCATGATACCCATCTGAGAGACAACAGAAAAAGTAGAAATAGTCTTTAAATGAGTTGACTAACTGCTGCCAAGTGTTTCAGAAATGTTGACATCAATATGTTAATGTTAAGCTACTGTGTAGGAGTTATTTCAAATGCATTTATATCAATAGCTCTACCTGGTTAAAAAAAAGACAGAAAGAGAAATGTAGGGAGGAAAAACATTTTTGAAGAGGCAAAATATAATAGAGCATTTTCAGTGCACTGATGTAGTTTAGAGTTTTCCCCCAGTATAAGTTAAGCATGTGTTGTGTCTGTGATCCTGTTACTTTACACATATGAGAAGGAAGGAACCTATAACACTCATTTTCAGCAATTTTCAGTGGATGAGGAATAATTCACAAGTCCAGAAAGAGGCCCAGGACATTGTTTTGGGTTAATTAAATGTCATGAGGCCTTGTTGGAGTAGGAGTGGGGAGACCACTTTGATCCACAATCACAAAGCTGTGGTCAAGATACTGGATCCAAAGAGATGCATTCAGTGTCTACCCACAGCAAAGATGCATTTGTTGGCTTTGAACTCAGCTGTATATCAATAAATCAGGTACAAGCAGAGGAGCATGCTCTTGCTGATGTTGTCCCTGGTGCCTGTGAAAGAAGAGGCATAACTTGAAGTATCAGTGGAAAGATTCCCTTTCTTACAGGTTCTTCTCATGCCATGCAAACCAACGAGAAAATTACAACTGGTTTTGGTTAAACTAATGGAATAAATGCTTTCCAGACTGTTGACACATGCTGGTGATGAGAATCTTTGTCTCTGCTTTCATGGAAGCATAGAGCTATCAATCGGTTATTTATATAGGATGGATGGTAAGGAATCACAAACGCTCACCCAGAGAATGTGCTGGTTGATTTACATGGATGGCTCCAAGGCACAGTGAAATGAAATGTTCGGCTGAAAGTAATTTTTGGTGACATGACCTAGCCCAGGATGGAGAGAGATGAATTGAAATCAGTGTTGCAGATCCTCAGGTGGTGTAAATGAGCACAGCACTGTTGGCTTTACCCAGCTCAGGATCTGGCCCACAGGGACTTACAAGTGGGTATCAACCACTAAAACCTACCAGAAGCTGCTCTCTGCCCCCTAAATGACCACTAATCCTCATCAAAGATTACACGTGGGTTTTACAGAAAATAATGAGCAAATGTATTAATGTGGCCAGAAGCAGTACACAATACTTCTCAGAATACTGAGACAATTACAGAATTTCTTTGCAGTGCATGGGTTACCTGAAGAGACCTCTAACAGTCCTCAGCATGTTTCTCAGGAAATTCCACCTCTCTCCCAGATACATTTCTCAGCTGCTCCTTGGTTGTGCGCACACATGCAAAACAACAAGAAAACAGAATGAACAAAGAAGGCTGCCACATTGTGTCGTACCCAGCTCGGGCCACATCCTCAGCTGATGTCCTCGGCATAGCTCCACTGATTTTACGGTGGCTATGCCAATTTACTCCAGCTAAAGATCTGGCTCACTGTTATTTTAAATATATATGTGCTACACTCTCCCACTTCAAACTATGCAGTAGAGTTATATCTTAAGTGCCGGTTATGAATTAGGTTTTATTTATTCAGACCAGATTTAAAAAACAAGCCACATGCAGCCTGGGCTTTATACCTAAATTGGAAGGTTTTGGTACAAAATTATAAGAACTATAGGAAATCATAAAAAAAATTACCAGGAAGGTATTTGGGATCCACAAGGTACTTTGCAAAAGTAAAAGGAGAGGACAGTCAAAAATACATTGGTTTTAATGCCAGAAAGGACCATTGTAAAATCAAGCCAGACCTCTGGTATAATATACAAAGTAGGTGATAGACTTTCCTTCGTTGATTCTTGCATTGTGTCCAATTCATCTGGGGTAAGCTAACTATGGAGAAATATATTGCTTGTTGTTCCAAAACAAAAGTTCAGGAGGACGGAAGGCATTAGAATTGAAGCAGATTGACCATGTAGCTAGTGCAAAGGAAAATGATTCTGCTCTCCTGTTAGACTGAGGATGATGAAAATAATAATACTACTACAGATGGTAACCTCAAAATTCAGATAAGGAACTGAATGGAGAATAATCCTCTGTGACGGGTATCTTTGGCCATAACGTAAATGCAGATAACTCACAAACTAAAACTTAAACTGACAGACATGGAATATGGTGCACACAGAGTGGCTGGGTAACTTTATTTTCTTACTGCTTCACTGTTGTATTTCTAGGCTATCTGCCATTTTGTGAGAGAGGGTTGAGGCAGCACGGTAAAGAGGAGAGATGCAGTGCACTGTCTTGTGGAAAATTTCTCTCCTTTCTGTTGTACTGGCTTTCTGTAATCTGATGATGGGTAGCTAGCTAAATTGGAAGGGGGGTGGATTCCACATTTAATCCTAGTTCAAAGGGTATAAATTCAGGACTGCATAATTCTCCCAATGTACAGTGGAACTTGCACTGGCTTCAGTGGGAGGTTTACAAAAAATCAAATACAGGAAATGTCTTCTGTCTAGTAAATAGATGTTTAGCTGTTATTCAGTATTTGTTCAGTGCCTTCTTGTCTTCATCATCTCTCAATAGGGAAATATGCTCCCTTTGATCCACTGCAATCTTTGCTTTTTATTTCTTTCTTTCCTTCCTTCCTCCTCTCCCGTGCATTTCTCACCCTTCCTGTCTCTGCAAGTCTCTTCTGGTCTCTCGACTCCAGTTCTACCTTTATAGAACTCCAAGTTTTTAGTCCTCCAACTACTAATGGGAGCGAAACTCTCACTGGCTTCTCATGCCTGGGCTTTACACGTGACACACTCATCAGATGACAGGAGGCAGGGAAGTGGATACCTCTGAGTCATTATTTCAGGATGTCTCCAGGCTCAGACTAACAGAGATGCATTCATTTACATACTAATCACCTTAAAGGTATCTCTGAAGTCAAGGGGCGTAGAAACTTTCTTTTGCAGTTTAAATGGGAAAAAAATGGAATTCTGCACAATTGGAATATACAAATCTGCTTGGATATGGACCACAGGTTTCATGTAAGACTAATCTGGTATGTCTACATATGCATTTAAGCATGCCTAAATTTAATGCGCGTTAGCTTAATGCGCATTAAATGGGTTCTGGCAGGCATCTATATGTGTAGGCGTTAACGTGCCTACTGATTCGGGACTAAAGTTAGTCCCAACTGACTGGATTTGGGACTGATTTGGGACTAAAGCTAGTCCCAAAACAGTCCACAAACACAGTGTTAATGCACTTTAATGTGTCTACATCTGCATTAATTCGCTTTAACTATTCGCGTCTAAATTTGATACCTGCATTTGCAGGTATCAAATTTAGGTGTGCATAGTCCCAAATTGCCATTTTTCAAGTGCATCAAGGGTGTGCATGTGTAGACGCACACCCTAATGTACTTTAAATTTAGGCTAATACACCTTAAAGCACCTCATGTAGATGTGACCATTGAGGCTGAAATGTATCAAGCTGTTAAGATTGTGTAATGTAAAAAGCATGCAAGGAATATTTCTCTTTGCTGTATTTGCCTCAAACAGTTGGAAGTCTCTGAAGGCAGTGAATCCAAAATTAAGATCAAAACCAGAATGGGTCAAAATGGCCAGAGATAGGTCAAAATGTTTGTGTTTTAGTATTGCAAAAAGATTTTTATTTTTCAAAAGCAACCCCGCCAGTAAACAAACAAACAAACAAAACCTAATCAGATTTGTTCCTAACCGAGTTTTCAGTTGGTTAGAGCTAAAAGCATTAAATCAGATAACAGGTTCTGACATTGGATCATGTCAGCTATTTACATAAACAACCCTGCTCTTTTGAATTAAGAACCGTTGCATGGTAGTGTTTTGGGAGTCAGCCAAGATACACTGCCTTGCTACTGGTACCCTCACACTGCCCCAGCCTGGCTGCAACAGAGCTGCAACTCAGGAAAAGAAAGAGAACAACTGATCGTACGTGGACCACAGAAGTAGAGATGTAGATCAGCAATCCACTAAACCATATATCCTGGGGTAATGCAGCCCAGGTTTTTGGCTGGTGTAAATCAGCATAAATGTATTGAAGCCAACAGTGCTGTTGATTTACACCCATTAAGGATTTTGCCCTGTGTTTGCAGTAGGAAATGATTCACAAAGAGCCGTGCAGCTTTTATCATGCTTGGAGGTTTGTTGAGAAATGGAAGTTAAAGGAACACATCTTCATGTTGCAAGCTTTTCTCCTATGATTTGGTTATTTTTTAAGGTGTTTAATATAACTCTGAAGTAGCTTTCACCCCTCCCTTCAAGGCTGGGTTGAACCTTACCTTAAATTGGACTCTTAGGCCCCATATTGGGTGGCAGTCCTCTCCTTCTTAGCTGTCAACTCATGAATTCAAGGCAGTGTAAAACATAGCAGACCTTTCAATCAAGCCCTCCAACATGCAGATCCATCGTTTACTCTTCCCTTGCAAATGAGTTTTCTAATATCTATCGTCCCCCTCCCAGAGAGAAGGGGAGGGGGGGGG
>NW_017728983.1:1448788-1458881 GCF_001723915.1 Gavialis gangeticus
GGGGGGGGAGCTTTATTTATTTAGACTGCTTTACTGCTTGATCAGAATTACCCAGCTGAAAGTAGGATTTCAATAGCACCTTATCTGGGGTCTCTCTCTCTCTCTCCCCCTTTCCCCCTCTGTTTAATGCTTGAAATCAGAAATGTGTCTGTGTATTTTTTTAATTACAATGGAAAGAGAATAGGATTGAACAGTTAAGTTAAAGTAAAATAATAAAAACACTTTAAAACTACAATGTGAATGAAAAATGATGGTTTTACTCTTTGCCTTAAAGTAAAATAGCTTTTATCTTTTTTCTCCCCCCCTTACAACAGCCTCCTCTACCTAGATAATGCATTTGGTTAGATTTATTTGCTCAGCCCAGAAAACTTGACACTAAGGGGATTATTTAGTTTTAGATTCGCTGTAGTCCATAGTAATAGCCAACAGGGAAAGGAATGAAGCAGCGATATTAGCAGGAAGATGGGAGGGGAGGGTGGACGGGGGAGGGGGTGGCATAGACTGCAGCTAAGCAAAACTGCTTGCATAAACACCATTAAGAAGATTTAGACATTGCTTTCCTTATCATCAGCACTCCTGGAAGAAATAAAAAAAAAAAAAAGAGAGAGAAAGAAAAAAGGGAAAGGGACAGGCCCGGACTTGCTGTGTATGCGTTTCCATCAAGGTTCAATAGAAAATAAAACCAGCCCAGGGTCCAACTGCAGCAATTCTGCCGACCTCTCCAAGTTGCCTTATCGTGGGCCCAAAGAGACATTTGTTCCACATGTTAAAGAAGGAGCAAACCAACAGAGAAGAAGACGTCCCACTCTACCGTGTACACTTGGGCAATTTTTACCTGTTCATTGAGCAGGTTTACTTTTATTTTCCTATGAAGCATTTGAACTTGCCTTGTGCTTTGCTGAAATCATTCATTTCTTTTTGGACAACAGGAGCAAAACACCTGTATAAGACAGGCGCAAAGCTTTCATTAGCAAAGCAATTGGTAGTCCAACTTTCAGAAATAGAGGGCCCGATTCAAAACCCACCACAGTCAAGGAAAGAACACTCTGACTTCTGCAGCCTTATGAAAGGGAGAGTCTGGAAACTCTGTTGTTTAGTGGAAGAGCTGTTCAGGAGTCCCAAATATTAAGGATGCTTTCAAAATGGACTCAGTCTAGAATAAGCAATGCATTTGGCAGCTGTCTTTTTCTAGTGCAGGATTCCTTCCCATGCTAGCCTTGCTGATGCTTTGTCCCAGGTATGTAGGTCACACAATGAAGCTTAAGTTCAACAGTCCCTCTGAACAACTCTTACACAGTTTGAAACATGTCATCAGACCTGATTTTAAACAAATTATCTATTTGTTGAGCATGGCTTCCTCTTTAGCCTGGAAGATAGATGCATGGATGTCACTCTTCCCTAAGAGGCTCTAATTATTCAAATGTGTTCAGCTTTTCCTGTTTTGTTTTGTTTTTTAAATTGATTGGGAACATTTGAAATTCCAGATATGTTAATGTAGGATGATTGGATTAGCAAGTCACATGACATGGTTTCCATTGCCTGGCCGGGGGTACTTGGCAAGCACTGCACTTGCTCATGAAAACCGAAAAGGCAATTCCTGTGGATACTTGTGCTCACATTTTTTAATGTGTTGCCCCCCCTGCAAATATTGCTATCCATACAAGTCTGGCACTCAGATCATTAGAGAAAGAGAACACAAATATTAGCAGAATGGCTACAATACTAAGATTTAAAAAAAAAAATAACCACTGTAGTGAAAGGGGCATAAATATTCATACTCCAAGCTATGAGACAACTTCTAACTAATGGGGATTTGGAAGAACATAGGCAGACTATTGCACAACTGCTGACTATGAGAGATCTTGTTTTGTTGCTATGAAACACCCACGGCTAAGCCAGAAAAGAATCTTATTTCACAAAACATCAGATTTTTTAAAAATTGTTTTCATTCAACATAGGAACAACACTCAGACCTTGCAAAAGTCCTTCCTCTGCCACTGCACCCCCAGCCTGAGAAATGGGTTTATGGGATGTGTGAAACCCAGGGTTCAAATCTCAGTCCTGACTGATTTGGAAGAGGCAGATCAGGAATTTGAACCTGAGTCTCCCAAATCCCTGGTTAGTATCCTATCTACTAGCCTATTGGCTAAATTAATTTCAAGCAGGCAATGAATACTCATGGGATGGTTTTTACATTTATTCACCTAGCTTTACATATCACTGTCAGGTAATATATTCAATTCCAAATATTCTCCATTCATAATTTTGTTTCATTACTCCTAGACCCTTCTGAGCTAATGCAGCAAGCGTTTTTCTCATTTGTGATAAAAGACTACATCCCTTTACGAGAAACTGTAACAAAGCCATTAATCTCCTACATGGACCAATATAGGGAGACAAAGACCCACACTTTTCTAATATGAGTTCCACCACCACTGGCCTTCCTTGTCTATCGCAAATAAAAACAAACTCACTTTTTGCTGACCTGTCACATTGTGAAGTAAAATCTAATGTGCTGCCCATTCTTCTACCCACAGTCTTCTTTTTCAGATTTCCCCCTCGGCTATGTTACTTCATCTTTTTCAGAGCCATACCTCGTTCTTTAAAGAACACATCTCTGCCTACATTTTTAATGATGATCAGTCTCTTGTTATATTTTTCTTCACTGTAAGACCTTCAAGTTTTTACTTCATCTGCAAATTTCATATTGTCACAGGTCACCTTCTGTGGAGGATATCATCCTTGAGTTCTCAAGAATGTTCCTAATATTTCTTAAAGGGTTATTTCTCTTCACTTCTGCTCTTCTTCAGCCCTTGTAACTCTAACAAAGGAAGCTCTGTGTTTGACCAAAACCTTGAATTGCATAATCAGATGAGTAGCCAGTGGACAGCATAGTGTGATATAATTTTTATCTCATCTGAACAGGGGTTGGACTTTTGGAGTAGCAGGACTTTCAGGATGGCCTTGACAAAGGCAGCCAAAGTCCTAGCCATGTAGTTGATGTATAGGTCTTCCTCCAAGAAAAATGGAAACAATATTCTGGTGGTCCAGTGCTTATACTCATAGCTACAGAAACTCATGTGCCTCAAGAAACAAGGCCAAGATGAGTCTAATAGAAATTTTGTTTCTATTCCAATGGTGAGGGGAAAGAAGATGCCATCATGGTCTTAGGCAGTTGCTCAAATCATTTCCCTTTTCCTAGAAACATCCTTTCCATTTTGCCTAGACTGAGCATTAGCCAGCTGTTTTTCATCCAGAGGCTTATCTCACAGGGTATTGATGCCTGCATGACTGTTCAGGCTATGTCTGCTGAAAAGAAGATGGAAAGCAGTGTGCTATCATCACCCTCCTGGTGGCCATGGATCCCATGGCTTCTGTCAGTTCTTTCCAGCTCCCCGTGCCATACCATAGCTACAAGATAAGCTCTTCTCCCATGATCTCTTGTGTGTGTGTGGAATGGATTATTGTTTCACCATGGATGTTAGCCAATACTTCATAGATTTCATACACATTAGGGCTGGAAGGGACCTCGCAAGATCATAGGGTCCAGCCCCCAGCCCCCTACCCCCTTGGGCAGGAAGTCAGCTGTGGTCAAAGAATCCCAGCAAGATATGCATCCAAATGTTTCTTAAAAGAGTCCAGAGTAGGTGCTTGTACCACCTTTGGAGGGAGTCTATTCAAGGCTTTGGGGAATCGGACAATAAAGAAGTTTTTCCTTAAGTCCAGCTTAAAATGCTCTTGGAGAAGTTTGTGACCATTGGACCTTGTCATCCCTTGGGGTGCTCTGGTGAACAGGTGTTCCCCCAGGTCCTGATGCACACCCTTTAAGTACTTATAGGCTGCCACCAAGTCACCCCTGAGCCTTCACTTCTCCAGGCTGAAGAGTCCCATGGTTTTCAGCCTCTCCTCGTAGGGCCTGTGCTCTTGCCCTCTATTATGCCAACATCCAGATTCAATCATCTACATGAAATTTTTTGGACACTTAAGTCCCCCCAAAAGACCTGTCTATAGGTGCATGCAGCCCTGTGCATGTGGACAGCTATGAATGACTACATCGTTATACCCATTGCACACACACAGTAGCAGCTGGGTCCTATAGTACACCCTTTGGAGATGCCTAGTAGCATTAGATACCCAGAAATTGAGTCATCCAAAACCCTGTGACTACTGGGCATAGACTCAGAAATGCATGTACAGCCCCGTGGTTCAGTGACCAGGGCACTGCTCTGGAAGGCTGTGAGTCATCCCCCACCCTCCCAGTCCAGCAAAGCACTCTAACTATCACATCGCAAGTCAGCCATTTATTTCCTCCTTTCTCTGCCCTCCTTTTGTAGCTGAGCCACTAACCTAGTCACTGACAAAAATAAATGGAGGGTGGTGAAAGTAGAAAGCTTCCACCCCCACTGCAGGCAAAGGTCCAGGCTAGAATCAAGGGCCCATTTTTCCCAGATAAGTAGCCATCTCATTAAATCATGCTATCTGGCTTGCTACCTTCATCTTGGCCCTAGATAATTCCCACAGGTCACTCTTTCATGGCCCAATGCCTCAACTTCAAGAGAAATGATGAAGGAGGCTAGAGATTATGGCTGACCTGTGCTGAGGTGGTTACAATGCTGTTCAGAAGTCAGAGAGACCCTCAGAGAGGGTCTGGAGCCCAGGACTTCCAGCTGGGTGTCCTAGTCACTCAGCTCTTTAGGGAAAGATGTGAGCTCTTGGTCTCTCTTTCTCTCACTTCGTTGCCAATGTGCGTGACCAATCTGGGTGCATACGTGAGTTTCCAGATGTGTAGGGCCAGGCACGTGCAAGAGAATGCCAACCTGTGCATACGTGTTGTTTTGGGGGACTTACACACCCAAAACTGCCATGCAGATGACCAAATCTGGACACCTAGGTCTCCAGAAAAGAACAGAATGCCATCCTGTCTTTATTTACCAATGCACTCTGTGGGATGATGAGTGACATTCACGCAGGGGATGAGGGCTTGTTACTGTAGTGGAATCACCCTCACCTGCTGTACGATGAGTCATCCTCATATGCCTGTGCCCTGATTGACTATTTTGTCCTTGATTCCCACTGGTCTTCAACACGTGGGGAGCCACTCATCCACTGAAGGGACTTGCAGGACATCGGCAGTTATCTGCTCAACGGCACAGTGATTGTGACTCCCCGGTTCCTGTCTCTCATCTGTCGCTGAGCCTTGACACTCAGAACCCATGCCTAAGCCTCCCAGTCTGACCCTTTCCTGGTATTCAGGTCTTATACCCTGGGGAATTATGCAATTATGTGCCTGCACAATTTTGCACATAAAACATATGACCATGCATAATTGCATAATTTAATCCAGGCAGGCTCTGTGTTTCCTCCTCTGTGGGGCTCCCAGCACTCCAGCTTCCTTTGTGGTAGCACATGACTGGACACCTGGTGAGTGGGAAGGGGAGCTCCTGCCTGTAGGAGGTGGGTGGGCATGGGGTTTGTGGGTGGGTGTGGGCCTCCCTGCCACACACTGCCTCCCTTGCATTGTGTACAGCCCCTGCTGCTGGCAGCAACAGGTGGCAGGCCTTTGGGGCGCTCATGACCACAGCAGGCAGAGCCCTCCCGTGGTGTGTAGTGCTGGCTGAGACCTGGGGGTTATACGTGGAGACACGGAGCCAGCCTAGCTTGTTCTGCTGGTGCGAACCTTTGAACCAGACCAAGCTGGCTCTGCGCCACTACACCCGTTCCTGCAGGTGGGAGCTGCATGTCATCAGGCTGGGCCGGCCGGGTCTGTGCCTCTATATGGGGCTTCCAGCACTCCAGCAGGAAGTCCCATATGGAGGTACAGAGCCTGCCTGGCCTGATGGCATGTGGCTCCTGCCTTTAGTGCCACGAACCCCACATGTTGGCATGGAGCCAGCCCAGTCTAGTGTGCAGGTGCATACCAGCAGGCCAAGCTGGGCTGGTTCCGTGTTGCCACATTCAGCTCACCAGGACTGAGCCTGTAATTTTGAATTTTTCTGTGAATAATTTTGAATTTTTTTGTGCATAATTCCCTGGGGTGGAAGTTTTGACTCCCTGTATGGAAATCATAGCTCAAGAAAAGCAAGGAGATAGAAATTGCCATAATGGATCAAACTGAGTTGGCTGTCTTCAACTGTGGCCAGTATCAGTTGCTTTATGGAAGGATTAATGGACTGGGGTATGTGAAGAAGACTGAAAACAATAAATAGGTGTCTTCAGACAGACAATTAACACTTGAAGTCGTTACCAAAATAGTTACCTGCCAGGGAGCACAGGCAACACTATGTCAAGAGTGACAAACAGCAGGAATGTTCAATTCTAAAGGAAAAGTGATGGCTCGGCCTGCCGAGGTAATAGTTGTTTCTGTTTTCACCAAGGTTGTAGGTGAGAAGTGCCATGGAGGGTCAGTAATATTGAAGGAAACACAAGACAGTTTAACAAAATCAAGGGAAAAGGTGGTTCTCTGTTTTTTGAGGCCACCAAGAATACTCTAACAATACTATTAATTAATTAATGCTTCCTAAGTAAATGACAATAAACAATACCAGAAGCAGCAAATGTAATGGATGTAATGGATTCGCCTCAGCAGCTGAATAGGACGTTGCCATTGGAAGATGGGCAAAGAGTGTGATATAACCTTACTTAGATTTAAATACAATTAGTACTGGCAGCCATCAAGTGAGAGCCAAAATGTTATCCTGACTCTGGTAATGAGGTCAGAACTGCAAAACAACAATGGGACGAGGACTTCTTGCTTAAAAGTAGAACTATAATAGCAAACACAAGAGGAAGAAAACCATGATTTGAATCAGGGCATGTCACTCAAAAAACAAAAGGAACTTTTGATGAACCTTCTCCAGGTTTTACGTAGGGGCTTTCTTTTGCCCTCAGAACAAATCTGGCAACTCTCAGGCTGATTTCATCTTCCAACCTAAAGTTATATATAGCGGTGAGGAGAGTTAGCCTGGGGCTTTATAACAGAAGCTGATAGCCACTTTACCTAGGGAAAGGCCACCATCTCTTCATAATAGGGACCAACTACAAAATCCTCATCCAGGACTCTAACTCTGCCTCCAAAGACCAAGCATGTTTGACTCTAGGGTTTTGGTACAGGACTCATTTACATCGTTATGGAATTTAGCTCAGAGATTTCCATCAGAGTTGTTCCTGTTCCCAGAACCTCTGGAAGTACTTTGAGAAGTATCCTGGGACTGGGGACTGCAGACCGTGCATTGTCCATCTGTAAATGTGTACACTTTGATAACCCCACTGGACTCTTTCTGATAGAGCAAGACTCATCATGAGCCTCAGATCCCTCACTCATTGTATCCCTTGACTACTATGGAGCAGTGTCAAGGAGCAGCATAATTCTTGTTGGATAAATTTACAAGCTCATCAGAACTTAATTGGCGGGAGGTAGTCCCCTCTCTCAGGCTGGTTACTGGAAGACTGGGGAACTAGTACTTCAGAACTCAGAAGCCCCATCTGACCATTAACCTGGGTTAACTCATTTGTTATCATTATTATTTATGACTTGAATTATGCAGTGGCTAGAAGTGCACACTAAAAGTCAGTCCCGTGGTACTAAGGGCTACAAATATGCCATAAGAGATGATCCTTGCCACAGAGAGCTTGCAATCTTTAACCATCTCAATGAGGTGAGAGTGTTGCCTATCTATGGTCTTAACAAAGGGCCAAGCCCAGGTAGGTGGTCTCACCAAACTTGTCTAGGGACTCTAGGCATAATGGATCTTGGGGTTCCTGGATTTTAGTTGGACACCAGAAGATCATCCCAGGCTACTTCTTGGTGTATGAACTATTTTTCTTATCCTGGCTTTGCTTGTTCTTGCTTCATTTTATAAGGAGCTTAGATTATGGATTTGTATAGGATAGTTTGGACAGGGCTGATCCTGCTGCAGACAGCGGGGTTGGACTAGATGTGACTTCTGGGGGTCCCTTCCAGCCCCATTTCTCTATGATTTAATTCAGCTGGTGGCCAGAATGTCATTCTCAACAGACTTCTCCTTTCAAGTGTCCTGGGCAATAACCTAAAAGGTGTGTGCACTTTGACACATGGAGAAAATCTCTTCAGTCTTCTTTTATTCCCCTTGCAGCACTTCTTTTCCAAAGGTACCTGTGAATGGTGGTCTATTTTTTCCAAGTTATATGCACTTTATTATCAGAGTGAATTTGCTTCTGTTAGTTCTTCATTTCTTAAGGTTTTCCTTTAATGATTTTTGGACATGGCTAAGAGTGAATGAGTCAAGAGCAAAAGAAGATGTCAAGCAATGGGTAAATGAAGAAGAGAGCAAACCTCACATTCAGAATGACAGGAAATTAAAGCCTGCACTATTCATCTGCAAACAGCAAATAACTTGAACTGAAGCAAGCAGTTTGACATGTATTCCAGTTCAAAACGGCAGCAGGGGCAAGAAGAAAAAGCACTAAACTCCATTATCACCAGAGTGAGAGATCAGAGGAAGGCAGAAATTAGACGATTTCCATATAGACGAACAAACAGTACAGCATTTTGGCACCAAACCCTAGCATGCTTCAGACACTTTTCAGAGATTTCTGACCTCCACATGGCCCTTGGGGAATTTATGTGAGGACAGATAGAATCTGAGTGGCCATTAACTATTGTGGATAAAGGATGGAGAAACTCAGATAGGAGACAATAAAAAGCATTAAAAAACCTTATGCAAAATTCTCCCACGAAACACAAAGAGTTCTCTGTACCTGTTTCCTGGTTACAGAGGGAAGTGGTCTTTCTTCCTTGTTTTCTTCCTTAACTTAATATAACTTTAATATACCTTGATATTTCAAAAGGTGTAGCAGTCTTTGCTAGATAAGCAGCTGTCTTCAAACTCTGCAGAAACATCTAGTACTCTTTGGTGAGCTGGCAAAACATATGGAATCTGTACTTTAATGGAACGGGACAAAAGTGGTCTTCGTCTTTCCCCAACTAAGTGCAAAACACAGAATGGGGCTGCTGGCTGAGTCAGGCAGAGCTTCCAAGGTAATGGTCATTCTGCTGCTGGAGTGGAAGAATTTATCTATCTCTCTTCCTAGCAACGTTCTTTTTATAGATTCATAGATGATTGGATCAGAAGGGACCTCAGCAGATCATCAAGTCTGACCCCCTGCCATGGGCAGGAAAGAGCGCTGGGGTTAGATGAACCTAGTCAGGTGCATGTCTACCCTCCTCTTAGAGACCTCCAAGGTAGGGGAAAGCACCACCTTCCTTGGAAGCCCATTCCAGATTCTGGCAACCCTTACCATAAAGAAGTTCTTCCTGATGTCCAACCTAAATCTGCTTTCCATCAGTTTGTGGCCATTGTTGCTAGTTATTCCAAGGGGTGCCCTGGTAAACAGAGCAGCTCCTATTCCTTGCTTGTCCTGTAGGGGTCCTATATTCCCCTGCTCCTTCTTTTTACTCCCTATATGCCCAAAGAAGGACTTTTTTTATTGTCTTTAATTTTTGTTTCCAGCCTAAGTTCCAGTTCTGCTTTGGCCTTTGACTGCCTCCCTGCAAGTGTTGGCCAAGTAGATATACTCCGCCTTAGTAGCTACTGCCTGCTTCCACAGCCTATATGCTTCTTTTTTTGACCCTAGCCTTTCCTAGATTTCTCTGTTCAGCCAAGAGAGTTTCTTGGTCCCTTTGCCCCCTTTCCTGTGTAATGGGATTGTCTGCTTCTGTGCTTGAAGGATTGCTCCCTTTAGGAATGACTACCCTTCCTGGACTCCCATCTCACCAATGCTCCTGTTCTTCACTGGGGGAGGTGAGCTTTAAATTAGCTTTGCCTGGGGAGGGGGCCGCAGGAAGTCCTTCACCACCTGGGCGATAGCGATCATCGCTTGCTGGAATTCACCATCCAGCGCAGGGTGTCAAGGGCCTGCAGCAAGGCGGTAGCCCTCAACTTCAAGAGGGCCAACTTCAACGAGTTGAGGAGATTAGTGGGAGAGGCACTGGGGTTCTTGAGAGCAGGGGAACTCAGTGCCCAAGATGAGTGGTCGTTCCTTAAGGAGATGATACTCAGGGCCCAAGGGGTGACCATCCCAACAAGAAGCAAGGGGGACAGGAGTGCCGGAAAGC
>NW_017728983.1:1463881-1471405 GCF_001723915.1 Gavialis gangeticus
ATCTCCTGAGCACACTGAAGTTAGCCTTTCTGAAGTCTAGCACTTCTGCCCTTCTGGTCATCTTTCCCACCCTACGCTGGATACTAAATTCAATCAAGTGATGGTCACTGTTCCCTAGGTTACCTTGTACCTGCAGATTCCCCACCAGGTCATCCTCTGTAGACAGCACCAAGTCTAGTAAGGTCCTTCCCCTACTGGGACCATATACCTCCTGTGTTAGGTGGAGGTCCTGTATGCAGGTTAAAAACTTACGTGAATGGTCAGATCTAGCTGACTGCTCTACCCAGCAGATGTCAGGGTAGTTTAGGTCACTCATGACAACCATGTCCCTTGACTGTACGGCCTCTGAGAGCTGTCTGGAGAATTCCAGGTTCAACTCATCCTCCTTGTGTGGTGGCCTGTAGTAGACCCCCACTACCAAGTCCCTTTCCCCCTGACTCCCTTGTATTTTGACCCACAATACCTCAATTTGCCCCTCAAGTTTGGGCAGGTGCCTGCCAGACATACTGCAAAAGATTGCGTCATGAACTTGATCAAGACCATATCATGGCCACATCTTCATCAGATTGGCAGTGGCTTGCCTTCTACTACCAGTGAGATGTGGGATGAAGCCATATGTAGGGAAGATTGCAAATCAGTACCACAGTCCCAGCTCATTAGGTAAATTGAAGATCAAGAAAAAGTGTACTATTTCTTGTAGCAAATGCAGTAGAGGAGGTCTTAACTTAGAGAATGTGCTAATGGTCAGGTAAGTGGGAACTGTGGGCAGCAGATATTTCTCACACTTACTTTATTTGAATACTGTAATTTTCTTTTAAATCGCTCAGCACTACCCAGCTGTGCACATGGATGGTTTGTGTAGAAGACTGTTTTTACAGCTGTTTTCCTGGTGCTTCCTCTCTGCTACCTACTAGAAGTTTCTTGCATCTGCTGCTTGTGTTGTGGCATAAATCTTGCCAGCATATTTCAGCAGGTGCTTAAATTTCTGCACAAATGGAATCCCATTGACTTTGGCAGAACTACTCACATAGTGCATGAACTTAAGCATATGCACAAGCACTTCAGGTTTGGGGCCTTCATGTATAAGTTCTTTGGAAGAGGTACTCTTGTAAAGACCATAACCACTGAGGCCCTGATTTTTACTGAGGTCATTAAGGCCCAAATTCTGTTACCTGTTATGTGCCTAGATAGCACTTACCCAAGTTAATTACATTTTTAGCACTCATGCATGATTTGCAGTTCCATCACCTGTGCTGTGTGAGCATGCTTAGTAGGCTGTGTATTGGCCAGGCAGGTGTGCAGCTACATATGGGCATATGCGTTGCATGCATAAGTCACAAAATTCTGCCCAGCAAAAACCTGTGACTAGTGGGCATTAGTTGTCAGAGGAGGAGGGGTCCTCCCTTTGAACCAGGGCAAGTGACCTAACCACTTGGCCCTAACCACAAGTCCTTCTCATTAAGGGATATAGTTTTACCTTCATCTTTGTGATTTCCAAATATGGTGCTCTAACCATCAGGATTAAGCATTAGCCAATTGGTTCCTTTGAAGCTGGCCTCCTGAAAGATATATGAGGCCAGGAGGAAGACCCCATATCAGATGGTGTGTGTCTCAATGAGATAAACACTGGTGTTGTGGGCGGTAGGCTTGGATTTTAGCCCGCATCCTTGCTCCCACTGGGGCAGGAGACTCCTCACTACTCTCTCTCCATTTTATCTAGTGTCTCTTAACTGTGAGGTTCAACTGGGAAACCTGAGGCACATATACGTGAAATAATTCACCCAAGACCACCTGCAAGATCACTGACGGACTTTGGAACAGAACTCAGCTCTGCTCATTTCTATCGCTGGGCCATCCCTATGCTCCCTGGCACAGTGCCTGAAAGCTGGACCACGGGTCTCTACATAGGCTAGGTACCTCGTCAAATGTTGTTTTGAACAGCTGACATGAAAGGCTACTTTGATGGCTTCCACAACATCGTTCTGGAATTCCCCAAATGCATGAAATTCAGAATTCGGAGGTTCCATGCTGAAACAGGATGAACTTTCCTTTCTCGTTCATTTTTTGAAACGTTAGCATGCCCTATAGAACTGGAATGCTGGCTTCCAACCAACCTTACTGTAGTGACACATGGGTCCAAAGCACCTTCAGGAGCTCCTCAAGGTGGGACAGACTTCCCTTGACTCACCAGGACCGATGTCTGCTCCTTTTTCCCCCCCTCCCAAAGGGTTACGTGCCTGCACCCTCCCAGAACACATGGCTAGCTGCCTTGATCAAAAGGTCTTTGAGGCAGGGCAGCTGTCTTCATTTGTGTTTTAAAGCAGCATTGTACGTTTACAATGCTGTATTGGAGGTTGGAATTGGAGGTTCTATAGGACTGTCAGTAAGTAATTCTGAATTATGCACCTTGCTCCTATAGACACCTGTTCATGTGATTAAACAACTTAAGTAACACAAAAGCCTCCTGTAATAAAGTCCAGTTTTCATAACCAATAGCATACAGGGGAGAGACATGGCTAATAGCTCATTCAACTGCCTTGGAAGTCCCCATCTGGAATGAACAGGTACCTGTGAGTCTGGCCTGTGGTACAAATCCCAAAAGAAGCTCAGATTCCTTTGTCTGGAGACTTAGAGAGATGCCATATCTGCTCCCTCACTGCACCCAACTCCTACAAAGAATTTTAGACATGTCAGTTCCATCAGACCATGTTTCAGTATCTGATAGGGACTAAATCCTTCCTCCACTTAATAAAGACATCCTTCCTCTCTGTGATGCAAATGTTTTAAAGATACCAAACTAAAGATGAAGAAATCAGGCTTCACCATCATCATCCTTATTGGCACCACCACCATCAACATTACTGTAATGTCCCGGGGCCTGAACTCAGTGCTTAGTGCTGCATAAACTCAGAACAAAATGACAGTCCCTGTCCCAAAGAGCTTGCAATCTAAATATGAGACAAATGATGCCTGGAGGATAGATAGATAGGTGTCAAGGAGAGAATGAGAGCGTGCTGGCTAGTGTAGGCAAACCACTATGGTAGCCTAGCTGCTGTCCAGTTTTTTTATAGGCATCACAACAAAGGCGAGTTTGAAAGACTGATTTGAGGTAGCATAAAGAGGTAACTTTGGTGGGGTGTATGGGGTACTTCTCCCATATCTGAGTAGAAGCCTGGTTCACTTTTCAGGTCTGCCACAGTCCCTCTATATGTCATTGGGCAAATAGCTAATCCATTTGTGTCTCAGGCGCCCAATCTGTGAAATGGACATAATCATTATTTTACTTTATCTGTTTAGAATGTAAACACTTAGGGGCAGGAACAGTCTCCTTCTGTTTACATGTACAGCACTTGGCATAACAGGACCCGAATTTTGCTTGGGTGCTATCACAGTATAAGCAACATTACAAAAAGAAAGCGGCTGCTACAGGAATCAGTACACTTGAAACCTTCAGGCATGCCCTTCCCACTCCACCGACAGCCAGCATGTCACCTCTACCTTGTCAGGTAGCATGGTATGGCTCCTATTAATAGACACAGTTATTCTTAGCCATGGTAAGAAATGTCACAAAGCCCCGCCAGCCTTTTGCAGTTATGGCATTAATATTCTGTCTTATTGTTACAGAGGCAAGAATAAGACTAAATGTAAAGGCAAAGCGGGGTGGGCAGTAGGGGCAGGGATATCAAAGCAGACCATTAGGAAGAATGGTTATCTAGGCAGTTTGCTCTAGGCAAACAGTTAATCCAGACCTGGGAGAGAGCATTGGTAGGTAAAGCCCTTTAATGGCCTAAGTCCTATGATAATTAGTCCTGCCCTGGAGGTAGCTAAGAGTGAGCCACTCCAGCTTGAAATGGAGCTTGATCCACTGCTGAGGCCCTAATCCTCTGTGCACAATGAAAGCTGAACTAATTCACTGAGTAAACACTTTCTCCAGTTACTTACAAGCTGTCTTCTTTCAGTCCGATACCAGATAGATTCACTTTCAAGGGCTGGAAAGAAAATCAACTTTTTTTTTAAAAGCAACTGATCTTGGCTGAAATGCATTTGGACTTCTTAAGTGTCCAGAGCAAAATCGGGAATAGATAATGTCTGCTTTCCCCCTGCAGGCATGCTAAAGGTCTATATTTTAAATGGCAGAAAACAAAAAACAAATTTCTCACTCCTATTTCCTGTGCTTTCCTGCCCTCCTTTTACTTCGAAAGAAACCAACTTGAGAATATTCGTAAAGCTTTTATGAACTGTACAGAAGGACATTTGACTTTTAAAGTTATCCTATTTGCATGTCCTAAGACTCGCGGTGGGAAATAGCTTTGGCGTACACTGAAACACAATTAAATTGCCAAGCAAAGAAATATCAGACCCCTTCAACCATTGCAGCTGTCCTCAGATTTTTTTTTAAATGAAATGTGTGCGCCCATCATTCAGAATGTAACCATTACCCCAAGTCCTCTGAAACCTGAAGTATATAATGATTCATCAAATGTTACCCTCCTGTCACTAAACCATCAGGTGTATAAAGTGAGGTAAAGAGGATGGGGTGTAGGTTATAGCCATGCTGGTCTAAGGACGTAGGCAGACAAGGTTCTTTGGGTGAATCTGATATCTTTTATTAGACCAGCTTAAATAGTTGGAAAAGATTTTTTTAAGCAAGCTAAAAGAGTGTAAAGAGGACAGATATGTGACACATTTCCTCCAGAGGAAAATTAGAGTGAACACACAACACACAGCATTTGTTTTGCAGATACTGGTATTTGCTAATCTAAAGGTACTTCTGAAGAAGTCAACAATTCATTTATTCCTAATAGAGTGACTTTGGTGTACGCATGGCGTGCTCTCTGCCATTTTCAGCTTTCAGGATCTGTGCCATGTGAGCCAGTTCCCTGCCACCTAGTGGCCAGGTCCTGTAATAGCACCTACTTTTGGCAACCAGTTTGGGACTCTTTGGGTGACAGAGGGTGTGTCTACACATGTATTTATGCGCATCTAAACATGTTTTAAAGGCGTATTAAGATAATTTAGGTGCACATCTACATGTGGACATGTTAATGTGCATTAAGGTGCATTCAGTTTAGTTACAAATAGCTGAGTTGCATTAGTGCATGTGCAAACGGGCTAATGTGCATTAACTTGGTGTGTATCCATTGACGCACACTGCGCTAATGCGACTTAGCTATTTGTGCCTAAAATTTAGGCTCACCTAGCCTTAACTCACCATTTTTAAGGTGCATTAAGGGTGCGTACATATAGACATGTGCCCTTAATTTTCATGTGCCTTAAAAATGGCAATTTTAGGCTAAGCCCACTTGAAAGAAGCATGTGTAGATGCACCCAGAGACACTTACATACTAGGGATTGATGAAGCTTTTCACAGAAAACTCTTACTCACCCTCAGCCTACCTTGTCCTTAAAGGCCAGAGGAAGCAGGCTGGTTTCCCAGCATGCCTGAAATATTGCTAGAGTCAAGCTAGCACAGGCCAAAGCAGGAAGTAAATTCCAAAGGCTAGGAATTTCCCCAGACAGCCCTCTACCAGACTATCCTTTTCATTTATGTCAAGGGGTTTCAACTCAAGCATCTCTGTTGATGGGATGGGTTATCTCAATAATAAATAATCCAGCATTGTAACTTTAAAATTTAAAATTTCCATTGTAACTTTAGAATTTGCCCTGAGTTAGGTGTATTAACTATGCCGCTCCAGGAGAAACCATCTGGCCATTTATCAGGGCCAACGTAAAAGCCACAGCTTCTCTCAGAGAATAGTTTTTCCTTTTAGTTCCATCAAATACCCCACAGCTATGTCCCTCTATGCTATCATGCTGCGGGGATCTCGTCCCATCTCAGGCAAAGAACTGATATGTGAATATAGGCAATGCTTTTCTCTGCCTTCAGTCTCCTCATGTATAGAAGAGGTATAATACTAACATTTGTACACTTCACAGGGATGCTGCAAACCCTAATACTCAGCTGGCTTTGAGATTCTCCATTCCTGCTGACTGGACATACTTGCTCGTGCTCAGGGATGGACATGGGAACATAGAACTGGAAGTGGGCCTTCCAGACCATCACCTCTTCAGACCTACACATACAACTACAAGGCACAGAACCAGAAACCCCAGCAACATGCCACAATATGCCACAGGTAAAAACAGGGGAGACTGACAGAGAAGAGATTAATGAATATATGTTCAGGAGATGTCAGAAGGAGGACCATGATCCTACCTTTCAGTGTATGGAGTACACGGCTCCACCAGAGCTTTGAATGATCAGGACTAATGTACTATTTTTGTTAGATAACAACCTTACTTTTTTCATTTACTTTTAATTTAATTTCTTTAATTTTATATGTCCTCACTGAAGAGACAGAGTAAGAGAGAGATAAGCCTGCTAAGGGGAAGAAAGTTAAGTAATCAAAGACAACAAAGTTCTTGGTATAAATGGCAAAAATTCTGGAAAAAATATCAACAAAAATTTGAAAGACATAAACCCAACATCCCCCAAGTGACTTAGGAGCTAACGAACAATTCAGTTTTACCTTATAAATCCTCATTCGTTTCTGCAACTAAAAAAAAACTCACCCTATTGATAAATGAGGGTCAGTTTTGGATGCATTTATGAGATTTGTTTTCTCAGTGAGGTCAATGCAGACACATTTGCACCTGGACTACATGGAATAAACTGATTGAAAAGCCTTACTGACACTTGCCTGCTGGCTTCTGCCCTGGGGCAAGAAGGCAAGGAGTTGGGTTGAAGGGGTGAAACGCACTGTCAGGAGCAGTTAAGGTGGCCAAGCAAGGTAGACTGTCTTTCACTGCTGGTATAAGTTAGCAGCATATGACTACCCTCATGGGGAACAGTGCAAAAACAGGAGCTCACTGGGCATGTCTACATGTTTGTTAATGCATCTTAGTGACTGCGTACTTAGGTCAGTACTCAATTAAGTACTAACTAAATGCACAGTAACTAGAGTTACTGCACAGTAGCACCAGCACACAGTTATTTTGTGACGTTTACTGTGCATTAGCCTAATAACACTGTGCAGTAGGCTGTTAGCACAGTTTTTAACCACTATGCTACTCAGCAGTGTTATTAGGCAAATGTGCAGTAAGCATCTCATGTAGACATGCCCACTGAGTCACAGATCTCTTCCCAGGATGTTCCTAGGGCAGCATGGCAGTGTGGTAATATGAGCTGTAACTAGACACAGCTGTGTGGGACCAGAGAGGGTGTAAGGTGCTATTAAGCAAGAGCATGGGTGCTAAAATCTAGCTTTTAATAAAACATGAGCAAAGAAGAAAGAAAAGAAGAAAAAGAAGAAAGAAATTGGTCTGTCAACCTCTTGGACTCTGAGTGATGAGACAGAAAGTGAAGCTGCAAGAGCTGCCCTGTTTTATGAACACTGTCCTGGTATAAGACTTGTTGGTGAGCAGTATTACTAGAGTTGCTTGGAGCTAGGGAAAAATCATTTTTTGAAGTGCATGTTCAGAGATATATATTTTTTTTTATGCAAGGAAAATGGAAAAGAAGTG
>NW_017728983.1:1476405-1484764 GCF_001723915.1 Gavialis gangeticus
GGGGGGGGGGGGGGGGGGACCTTCCTTGCATTAGCAGCTGCTTCTGTCTCCAGGCGCTCTGGCAATGATACCTCATCCCATCCATTCAGCAACCCATTATCATTTTCCCTCCTTCCCATTATTCCCCTTCAACCTTATCAGACGCAAGCATCGCCTCAGACGCTCCAACTGGAGCCTTGTAATTGTCCCTGGTTAGAGCTCGATAGCACCTTGAACCACCAGAGTAATCTCTGCTTAAAAAAAAAAGGTCTCCATAAGGAGACGATGAGAGAATTTGCCTGTGGCAATGTGGGATCTATAATAGCTAACTCTTCTCTCTCTCACGCCACACGCACAGATAAATGGAAAGTTTTTTTATTTATCACCAGCCTTTTTAGACTGTCTGTTAGGCAGTGATCACATTATATTACAGGGTCTGTATTATTATTATTACTATTTCCTCAGGGCACATGATAGAAGGGGAGGGTGGAGAAAGCATAACAAGGAGAGAGGATGCTTTTAGGAGGGGAAAACGGAGAGAATATTTTGTTGGGCATGGTGATGCAGAAAAGGTATTTGGACTCAAAGGCACTGATTCTACCTCTTTGCAGCTTGGGTCAGCTTTCACATGTGTGAAAGGAGCCTGAAATGCTACTAACTTACCCATATTTGGCTAGGAGAGAGTGCCAGCAAAATGAGAGCAAGGCAAGAGATTTAGGAGGCTACCGCAGCATTGAGGAATGGGATTCTTAGTGCATTTGTCTGCATTCATCTAGGATAAAGTAAGGGAGAAAGGGCTCATACCTGTGGCAATATAAACCATGTTCAAAAGAAGGAAACAAAATATTCTGGCTGGAATCCTGGCCTCACTGAAGTCAGCAGCAAAACTCTCCTTAACTTCACTGGAAGCAAGAAGTTCCTCCTTGGTGTTTATGAATGAACACGTCCAGAATCATTGGCTTGTAATTCCTGTAGTCTGTAATTCACCCATTTCTGTGTTCTGTTTCAGTAGAAAATTGTGGCTCCTCTGATGTCTACAGTTTGGTGGCACCTCTTCCCTTTGCTGAAGGAGAATGACTATCATATGTGGGGGACTGTCCCCCGACAAACAAAGCATCATTCATGACGTGGTTTGTTCACTGTGCCTCTAATTTTACCATCAACATGGGTTCAAAGCAGCTAATTTTCCTTAGAGCCTTGGGAGGGGGTTGCTACAAATCTGTTGATGTAGCTAAAAAAAAAGAAAGAATTACTGGTGCTTGTAACTATCTGTTTAAATCCTTGCATTTGGTTACATCAGAAAAAGTATGCTGGAAAGCCCCTTAAGTACTTGCAAAAATCAATCCTATACCCTACCAGCTCTAGCATTAGAGCAATGGTTCGCAACCTTTTTAGACTTGGGGCACCCCTCAGTAGACTCAAGACACCCTTCAATGGAGATGAGGCACTCCTTGGCAGAATCAAGGTACCCCACAAAAAATATCACGTCTTAGTTTTTGCTCTTTTTTTTTAATACAGAAAAAATAGAACAATTCTCTATTATTCTCCATTATTCTAAAGTCCACAATAGGTCTGAATGTTTTTAACACTATGGATTCCTATTTGAAAACTCTGGGTTTATATCTTGTGAATCATGCTGGCGCACCGAACAGTGCTAACATTGTGTAGCACCCCATGACACCCTTGAAAGGATCCCAAAGCATCCCAGGTTGAGAATCACTTCACTAGAAGTTTCCCAGTAAAGCTCCATAGACATCTCTTTTTTAATAACAGAGAAAACACAGTGTTCCCACTGCCTTCTTACCCAGGAACAGGTGCACTTGAGACCATGCATGGTGCTTTTGTGTTAAGAGAAAAGTTTAGCAATCAAAGTCAATGGGGTACATTTTCAAAACTGATGAGTGATTTTGGATGGGCACTTACCATGAGACACATAAAGGAAGTCTGAATGTCAGCGGGTGTAAAAGCTCAGTAATTTCTACAAATCAGAGCTGTTTAGGGGATCTTAAATTCGGCACGTAAAATGGAGGCCTTTAAGTTATTAGTCATTGCTGACAATTTAAGACAGTGCTTTAGAAACATAGGAAAATAGGGCTTCAAGGGACCTCAGGAGGTCACCTACCCAAACTCCTTTAACCACAACAGTAACTTTTCCCATCAAAATAACGGCGCTGGCTACAACTTTGTCTTTTGACCTCATCAGGACTCAGATTTCTGCTCCTCATTTGACTTTCTAAATTTCCAGTTCCCTGCTTCTGAAATTTAATTTGAAACTTGCTTCTGTCCATCATTTATTCCCTTATTCAACATTTATGCTTTAATGTGTGTGTAATACCTTTTTCCATATACTCTTCTTTGGTATCTCTCCTTTTCTTTCAGTCTTGATACCTGGAAAGAAGTTCTTACCTATTTTTCCTTTAAAGGTAACAGGCAAAGGGGAAACACTGAGTTTGTGGCAGGCTTTATTTTTTTACAGTGTGTTTCCATAAAGGCTAAGGAGTTATTTTGCCATTTAAGAGTTTTTTTCTGCTTCTCCTGTATGATAAGACTCCAGCTTTAGCTACATTACTTGTGTAGCTCCTTCTTCCAACAGCAGGATCCTGTTCAAAGGGGTTACTGCAGGTACTGGGGTCTTCCAAGTCAGCTTCCCAGAGGTGGAGAAACAAGCACTTGTGTGCATGGTTTATATGTGCATCTATGCTAGTCTTGGAATGAAACAGTCCCATATGATAGCAGTCTGTTCTCCTTGGTTATTACTGTGGCCATTTTCTGGATGCCAACAGGGCATTTTTTGGTACTCGTGCATCCAGGAAGATTCCTGAACATAAAGACCTGCTCATAGGGATAACTGTATGTGTACAACATTGTAGTGATAATGTTATGGGGGGATAGAAATTTTTTGGATCTTGTCTGCCAAAAAGGTGAGTAGTTGGGAAGGTGATGGTCCTGAACTCTAGGCTTCCCTTGCCCAGAGTGGATTTGAGTCTAAGGCTTTTTGACTTTCTAGCATAGTACTTTACTCTCTATAATATAGTTTGGCCATTGTCCAGTGCCTTCTCCAGCACTCCTGAAATTGGCTTATTGGGTAGCCGTAAGAGGGAGGTCTGTGACAGATATGTGGGGCCAGGAGGAAGTGAGCAAGCCAGAAGGTCTGAGGCCCAGTGTAGTGGCTCTAGCCAGGGCAGCTGCTCTTGGGCAAGCAGAAGCCTTTCCCCTGCATTGCTTTCCATCTGTTTTTTCACCCCAGTGACTATGTGAATGGTTCAGCTTCAAAAGCAGTGACAGGGATGATCATGAGTAATGATTGACCCGCACTGAAGTGGCTAGTGTGCCTCGTTCAAACACCTTCTGAGTGATGTGGGGGAGAGGAGGGCAGAACCCAGAATATCACGCATCACAGGTGAGTGCCCTATCCCCTGAGCTAGGGGGAAAAAGGACACGTGCATCTTTTCTGATCCAGTGGCACATGGATTACACATCCACAAGGGATGTGCCTAAGGGCTGTGGCTGCTACTGTGCGAGCCTGGTCAGCACAACTACAGAATCATTCATATGCACAAGGCCATGCATCCAGGAATAGAATAGTCCCCAGTGTGAAGGACCAAATAATGGCCACTCAGACAAGCAGGGAAGAATACAATGCCACCCATAACATGCAGGGACAATTCATTCTTCAGGAATCTTACACCAACACCCAGTTCTCAGGGAACAGCTCAGCATCCAGAATGGACTCATCGCAACCCAGGGCAAAGAGCAAACGCCTGCCAAAAACTTAGTTTCCTCTCTCCTGAAACTGCCTCCCCATGCAGAATCATGCATACCCCCAAGGTGACAGCAATGGCATCCCAAGACTAAACATTTGCTCACACATTAGGGAAAAAGAGCTTGGTAGGCTGTCACCGCACCACTAGATGAATCCTGCCATAAGGGCAGGACTGTGTTTTGTGGATTCTTTTCTAAGCGTACCTTTTCAACAGTTCTAGAACAAGGTGACAATGGTAAAGCTCTTGTCTGCACTGTATTTTGCAGCATGTACATGGCAAAAAGATGCACTACAAACCAAGACTGCCCCTCAGAGGAGATCTGATGTACACTGTGCTGAGGATTCAAGGTATAGGAAATACAGAGTCCAGAGCATAACAAACCTAAGGTTGAAGAGACTGCTAGAGATATACCAGGTGTCTTTGTAGTGTTGAGGTCCCTGAGAAATGTTTATTGAGTGGAAATAATAAGACAATACTTGTGAAAGGGAGCTATGACACTATCCAAGAGAGCACACGTGGATTAGAAATGCCACACGCTGCCTGATGTGCCAGCAGCATGTAGTACCTTAGACTTGAGGGTCCAGAGTGTTAAAGGTATTTAGACTTCGCTCCAGTTAGCATTGCAACCTTGGTGGCCTGCCTTTCCTTAGGATCTTCTACCCAGTGATCAATCATCTTTTAGGATCTCCATAGAGTGCACAGGGAGAAAGGATTTTTCAGAAGCTGGGCAGATAAATGGAGAGCTGTTTAAACTGCCCAATGAAAGAAGTGGGTCTTAGCTGCCTAAGCAGCTGACCTGGTGCGTCTGACTGATAGGTTGGAGACAGACACCTGCCTCTCCTCAGGATACTTGGCCGTCAACCCTCTTTTGGAATTTAGGTACTTAAACCAAGTCAAGTACTTAGGTAGGTCAAGATCTAGCAGCAAACCAATGCTCTCTCTGCATGCCTTTTGCTTTATCTCAGTCTACACTTCCCTTCCCTGCAGCTGTAGTTTTCTTTTGTGCAGTGTTCGGCTGCCCCCTCCCTTATCAGCACCCTGCCTTCAGGTGTCCTGCTGTAGGGTCTGACAGGTGACAGGTCTGAACACACCTATGGCATTGGGCCATGCTGTTGAGATTGGCTTTCCCCTACTTCAGGGATACTAGGGTATGAGACAGAAGTTCCATATACCAGTTTGATTTAAATCAGTTTAGTCTGATACTACATCCAACCAGGTTTATCTTAAACCAGTTTTGGCCATTCTGAAAGCATTTTAAGTGCACTGGACTTCTGTTGTGTTACAGAGTTGAACCCATTTCTGATCACTTAAACCGTTTTTTGTGTAACTTCTTGTCCCTAGTTTAGGAGATTTGGATTGGAGCAGTTCTGAGTGGTTGTAAACTGGGGATACAACATCAGGGCTTGGGTGGCTTTGTACATGCCAACTAGTGGAAACTGAGCCATCTCTGTGATTAGATGGTAGCTGAATGGCAGTGTTGAAAATATCGATGATGTTTACATAGGCCGCATCTAACAACCATGCACTCAGTGTTTCATGTACTGTGCAGTCATTTGGTACTTCCATAACCAAATACTAAATGACTAGCCGTGTGTCCTGGCACGGTTGCCTAGTGATGCTTACCATGCAGTAGCTCATTGCTACTGTGAAGTAACATCATGTCATGGCTCGTGCCCAGCTACGCTACGCTACATTGCAATAGTAATGAGCTGCTGTGCAGTAAGCATCTCATGTAGACATGGCCACAGCAAACTTGGGTGTGAAGAAGCTGATAGGCAAATAACTACCTATGAGGCACTTAGACCTAGGGTTCCACCTATGGCTGTCAGTGGTGGATCTGAACTAGTGGTACAGTAAGTCATGATGAAAAACATACAAGGAAAAAGTCAAGTGTAAGGAAGGCCAAGTGGAGCATTCTGCGTGGCTGGGAGGCCACTTCCAGAGTCTACAGCATGCAATTGGTCTGGCCTTTTATTTGGATGCATTAAACAGTTCCATCAATGAGTAGCACCTTGACTTCAAGGCCCCCTGTCAGCTACCTCAGGAAACTGGAACTCAGCATGGGGAATATCTGTGGAGTTCATTGGTAAATCAGAACATTAAGGGAGGATTAGATAGAGAAAAGCCAATCAAGATATATAGATCAGAATTTCATATTTAAATGCGAGAGCTGGATCTATAAAGCCGATCATAACAGTGACAGGATCTCAGAGTTCCAGTGTATAAATCAGTGCCTTCTATTCCAAATGCAAAGAAAAAGTGTGTAAATGAGCACTTCTTACTTAGAACTTATTGGCATGACCTGTGCTTATGTTTCAGGATTTGTAAATCTGTTTTAGGATTTGTAAAACTATTTCCTGACTTATAAGCCAATCGAATGTTTTAGAAGTCATTCAGGAAGTTAAATCTGATGCTAAAAGTCACAGTTTGTAAATCAAAATGCAGCTCTTAGGTTTTCCAAAAGGATTTATGAATCTGGATGGAGATATCTAAATCTGGTTTATAAAAGTAATGATTTATAAATAAAACTCCAAAGAATGGCTTGGCTTGTGGCAGACGATGAGTCAGGATGTACAAAATGATCGTGACAGGGAGGCCCAGAGCTGTCCATCAAACAGCCCTGAGACTTAGTGGCAGGAATACATATGTTGTGGCAGATTTACCCTTCATTAAAAAAGGAAAGCTCTAAGCCCGTGTGGCTAGTACTGCATAATGACAGGGACATTTGGGGATGAGCTGTAAAGGAGAGGCCACTACACTGCTTTTTCTAGCACACAATTATTGGCCCAGGTTACTGAAAGACCCAAGTACCACCTAAGTAGGATCATGAATACCATCACTCCTGTCCCACCCCCAAATCAGACACAGAGACCCCTTATGAGTGCATAATAGCTTCACAATTGCTGTCAGGGCCATGGATGAATGCTCTTGACACACTGGCTGCCTCAAAAGTTCCATATTATAAAAGTCTCTCTTATGTAAAAAATAAAAAGTAAAAAAAAATCAAATTTCTACAGTTCTAAAACTTTTTTTTTTTAAAAAAAAGCATTTAAATTTTAAGCTGGGGATTTATAAATGGGCTATTAAAGTTTAAGAGTTTCATTATAGTTTTTTTTTAAATCATAATTACTTTAGGTAGGGGAGGAGGGCTAGGTCTACTTTATTCCTAGTGGAAACTATACATATATATGAAGTATCTATATAAAAGCTGGAACTGAGCTTATATTAATACAGTTTAACTGATATTCAATAACTTCACCCTCCCTTTTTCCTATTGTCCATATTTAAATACTTCAAAAAGAATTCTAATCAAGTGGAAATTAATAGGGGAGGAAAGACTGGGGCTAGCAGGAGAGGGCTCTAATCCCACTATCTCTTAATATTTCAAAGTCTCTTTTATTTTTCTAATAAAAAAAGAGAGAGAGAGAGGGAGAAAGTGGAATTAATCCAGTGCTCTGAACTGTCCTCTCTTCTTACTGCTTTAAATAAATTCCAAGAGCATATTACACATGAGAAGGCCATTCCTGGCCCGTTGCCAGGCTCTGCCGTCACTTCCCAACTTTTCCTTCCTGTCTTTCCAATGGGTGGGACTGGTGGAAGAAGAAGGCAGCACCATGGTGGAATGGATCCCCTTAAGCACGCAAAAATTGGGAGTCAGTCCTCAAGGAAATTCACAGGATTTGGCTGGGAAATCATTGGACCTTGACAAACTATGCTAAGGGTTGGCTTCTCCTTGTTTGCCTGAGGGAAGTGTGCATGTTGGGGGACACTCGGGTTGTTTTAGGGCACGGTAGTCATAAGTGGCATAGACAGCCTCTGTGTGTGGCACAGAATGATAGACCCCTAGAAAGTTAGGGTTGGAAGGGACCTCAGGAGGCCATCTAGTCCAACCCCCTGGTCAAAGCAGGACCAGCCCTAACTACATCATCCCAGCCAAAGCTTTGTCAGGCCAGGTTTTGAAAACCTCTGAAGATGGAGATTCCACCACCTCTCTGGGTAACCTGTTTCAATGTTTTACTACCATCTTAGTGAGAAAATTCTTCCTAATATCTAACCTAAACTTCCCTTGCTGCGAGTTGAGCCCATTGCTCCTTGTTCTGTCATATGCCATCACTGAGAACAGTCCAGCTCCATCTCCTTTCGAACCCCCTTCAGGGAGTTGAAGGCTTCTATTAAGTCCTCTCTCAGTCTCCTCTTCTCTAGACTAAATAGGCCTTGTTCCCTCAGCCTCTCCTCATGAGTCATGCAGCCCCTGAACCATTTTCACTGCCCTCCACTGGACTTTCTCCAATTTTTCCACTTTTTTCTGTAGTGGGGGATCCAAAACTTAACACAGGACTCCAGATATGGCCTCACCAGTGCCAAATAGAGGTGAAGAATCCCATCCCTTGACCTACTGGCCACACACGTACAATGCACCCCAGTATACTGTTAGCCTTCTTGGCAACAAGGGCACACTGCTGGCTCATATTCAGCTTCTTGTCCACTGTAACCCCCAGGTCCTTTCACGCAGAGCTGCTGCCCAGCCAGTTGGCTCCCAGCATGGGATTATTCCATCCTAAATGCAGAACTTTGCACTTATCTTGTTGAACCTCATGAGATTCCTTTTGGCCTAA
>NW_017728983.1:1489764-1494818 GCF_001723915.1 Gavialis gangeticus
GCTGCCCAGCCAGTTGGCTCCCAGCATGGGATTATTCCATCCTAAATGCAGAACTTTGCACTTATCTTGTTGAACCTCATGAGATTCCTTTCGGCCTAATACTCCAATTTGTCTAGGTCACTCTGAATACTAGTTCTACCCTCCAGTGTATCTACTACTCCTCCCAGCTTGATGTCATCTGCAAACTTGCCCGAGGGTGCACTCTATGCTATCTTCCAGGTCGTTGATGAAGACATGAACAAAACAAGCCCCAGTACTGACCCCTGCATGCGGCACATCAGGGAGGGAACAGGGAATATAGTGACAGACAGGGCAGAAAGCAGAGCAGCAGATTGGGCAGGGAGCCCAGGGCACAGAGTAGAAAGTAGAGCTATGTGAAGCTTTGGTAGCCGATTCAATTTGGAGGAGATTTGGCCTGATTCAGGGGCCAAATCTCCAAATCCAAATCAAATTGGGAGACCCATTAAAGATCTGAATCAAACCGGAAGCCTCCAAATTAATTTGGAAGCCTCCAAATAGATTCGGAGATTTGGGCAGTCTCTGCTTGCTGCCACAGGGAGCTGGACCTGGGCTCTGTGCAGGTAAGTAGGGGGCAGCAGGGCTGGAGGAGGGGACCATGGGGGGACCCCCGCCTGCCCCTATCCCCTGCCAGCTTCCCCCAGCCCCCCCAAGTGTCCCCCTACCTGGCACCACCTGCCACCCGCTCCCCCAGCTCCCCCGCCCATGGCTGCCTTACCCGGCCACAGCATCCGGGCATTTAAAAAAAAAGGAAGCCCTGCACTCATCAGCTGCAGCAGCAGCAATTGAGGCCTCTGGGGACTCATGGCAGAGCCCCTCTGCACAGTGCAGGGCAGTGGGGATCGCCTGCCTCCACCGCCCGGCATCTGCGCGGCAGCTGTCACATTGCGTGGGTGCAATGGAGCTAGGCAGGGTGCTGCACACAGTCCTGGAGCTGGGGCCACCGCCCGCCACGCCCCCACTGCCGCCACTGCCTGTTTGATTCAGAGGAAATTCTGGGTTGGGTTGGTCACACTCTAACTGCCTTGTTACACATTCATTTTAGGTGGGTCCTGGAGCTCTGGATTGTCCACACTTTAACACCTGAAACTACATTTAAGCACTTGTTATGCAGCTCAAAGTTAGGCCACTCTAAGGCAGGTTTATCTCTGATCTGTGTTACCCAGCTCATGTACACTAAAGTGTAGCCACCCGAGGGGCAGGGGAGAAGCCAAGAATGTGTGTGGAGGGTTTTTTACCTTTCTGTCCTCCAGGCCCCTGCTGGCCTGAAGTGTGACTGCTCAAACTCAAGCTGGCACTAGCACCCATCAGCATGTGAGAGGCTGACAGTGTAAACATGTCATCAGGCCCTAAAACAGCACAGCTTTTGGAGTATTGTTGTGGGGGGGGGGTCCTGCCCCAGAGAGTGATCATGTGTGGTGGTGGGAAGGACTCTGCAGCAGCCTTGAGAGCCAAATATTGAATCCACAAAGATTTTATTCAGTTAGCTCCTTCTAATGGTCTGTTGGGTTTGCTCCCTGCTGGCTCCCGTTCCACAAGCTCAGCTCATGGAGGAAGCACACACATACACACAAGCAATAGGGAAAATAGGCAGGCATGTACACACACACACATGTACATACAGAGGAGGGACCTCCAGGAATATAAAAGTGGTCATTAGCCAAGCTGAAGCTTAATAAGACCATGGGGAACAGAAAAAGCTGGAGTACTACTCCAGAGTAGGGGATTCAATGCTCGAGCCTCAGCAAGAAGACCAATTGTAAGCATGCACAGCCGAAGATACCGTACTAGCACGGAAGGTGCACTATTCCCATTGAAGTCGACATGCAGCTGGTTCCTTTGGGATGAAAGAAAACATGACAGCCACATGGTCCCATAGCAGAAAGGACTTGAGATGATCTTAAAGCTACAGGCCTGTTCAGTGCTGGCAATAGAAAAGGCAAATGGATTGTTATGAAGGTCTGGTTATCTTAGACCAGGTCTACACTGCCTTTAAGCTGTACTTGGGACAGCTGCTGGTAAGCTCACACCACATATTCCCTCCCACCCAGAACCCAGGAATCAGGAAGATTTGCATTTTGTATTGAATAATCATTGGATAAAAAGGATAGACTGTAATTCGGGATAGGAGCAAAAGGCCAGAACCCAACTCCTCTCCCCAAAATCAGTATGTCTTAGGAAAGAAACCATTATGTACTAAATTAGGCTCTGTGACTTAATGCCACAAGACAAAACACAGATTTCTTTGCTTTGAAAATTCACAAAAGGAGATTAGAACATCAGTTAGTGACAACAAAGTTGCTGAAACCACACAAGTGGTTTGAACCATACCAGTTAACATAATATTCACCTTAATGTGGGCAAAGGTTTTGAGCTTGAGTATTCACATGACCAAATAGAAACAAGAAGAAATTATTGAAATGATTTAGGACCTACATTGATTGAGAACAAAGGGGAAATGATTTATGATAACTAATAGTAGCCAAACAAAGAAAAATAAGTCATAATAACTTAGAATGACTGAGTAGGAAGAGAAGAAAGAAGTCTCTGTGGATTTTTTTGAAGTATCTAGTTTTTTTTAAAACTAAATAGATAGATCAATCTATCCATCAAGCAATCAATAAAAGAAGAGGAGAACAAAATCCAAATAAAATAACAAGCCTTACTAGTAGTGATTATAGCCTTTGCCTCAACATATGTCACCTCACTTGCTCACACACACATACCATTTCCACCCAAAGCTAATAACCAATTATCACCAACACTCACCGAGGTAAAAAAAATCATAAAAAAGACCTGAAGGCTTAGAAGCACAGGCTGAAAATAATACAGAAAGATTCATCTCAGAAAAAATGTCAGCTAATATAATCTCTAAATTCATATACTTAATGAGAGGGAAACATGTTGGATGATATAATGCTGAAAGACACCTAAGGGGGTGATAGTGGACAGTATATTAGACAAGAATTTACAATGTGATGTGGAAGCAAATTAGGGCAGTGCAGTTTTGGCTACACATGGACAATTGTCACTGAATGGAGCAGGGGAATGAAGGGACATGGCGTAGCTCATACATGGGTTTGTCGGCAGTGGCACATTGCTTCCAAGATGGGGATGAATACTGGGAGGGTGGAAGAAAGCAACCTGTAAAAGTAGTCTTGGTGGGGATCATCTCTACAAGCCTGGCTGAGTATGCGCAGCTTCTAGTGGTAATTTATGTTTGCAGACTGAGTCTTGCTTGATTTTGGAAGGCTACTGAATTCCTAGACAGCAGATATGATACACTTTCCAAAACACCTGCCAAAGTGGGTGAGGCCTTTTGCTTGAAAAAGAGCTTACAGTTGTCTTATTTCTATAGTGCTTGCTTGAAGCCTTACACCCTCCACATGAGTATACACCTTGACACCTCCAGAAAGATAAGGTGAATAAAGAATGCGGCTGCTGGCATATTAAAGCATAATTTTGAGTTAACAACTTAAAATACCAATACTTTGCAAAATAGCACTGCTGTCTGTTGGCTTCATGCTGGAATTCATGGTGCTAGTATGCACTAATGGTGCAAAAACAAAAGACTAATGGTTGTGAGTCTCCTTGGATGATATTTGAGGCTTGAGGTCCTTTGATACAAAGCTGAAGAAGCCAATGGAAGTCCCTTCAGTTCAAGAACTCCCTTCCTCCTATTACCCTCCAGAGTCCAAAACTTGTTATCTTGTGTAGACAAGGTGGTCTTCTCATCTGTCCTTCCAGTGGGCGGACGTGGATGGCGCCATGAGACCTGCATCAGAGAGGTCAATTTGCACCTTCAGTAATGGTGTCTCGAGGCAGGCTTTGACTTCTTGGACCATGACCCATACTTCAAGACAAGAGACATTCTTGGGTGGGATGGGCTTCACCTTTCCTCCAAAGGTAAGTGTGTGTTCTCTTTCAGGTTGGCTGATCTCCTCCAGCAGGCATTAAACTAGGCTCGTCAGGGAAGGGGAGGATGAGGTTGGAGGGAGCCTCGGAACACCAAACCAAGTGTCGCCCACAAGAACAGCCCAGCCAAGACTGATGACAAGCACAAGAAATACCCAGGTAAGAGACAGCGGCCTGGATAGTCCTGGGATTAGGGGGGCAGTGCATACGTCTTCAGTAGGCCTTAAATGCCTATACACTAATGCTTGTAGTATGGGGAACAAACAGGAGGAACTTGCCCTCCTGCTAGCTAACACAAACCCAGACATAGTGGGGCTCACCAAAATGTGGTGGGATCCAACGCAGGACTAGGCGGTGAACGTCAAGGGCTATAGGTTGTACAGGAGGGATAAATCAGGGAGGAAAGGCGGGGTTGTGGCGCTTTATGTCAAAGAACAATTCACATCCTCAACGAGCAGCACTGGGTCAGAGGAGGGGCAGACTGAAGTGCTCTGGATCAGAATACAAGGGGTTGGGGGAAGAGGTACTTAACGGTGGGGGTCTACTACAGACCACCCAACCAGGCAGAAGAGCTAGACCGGGAATTCTCAGGTCAGCTAGCAGAGGCAGTTAAGTCAAAGGATGTGGTCATCATGGGTGACCTAAACTATCCAGATATCTGCTGGGAAGAACAGTCATCCAGGTCTGACCGCTCACGTAGGTTCCTAGCCGTGTTATAGGACCTCCATCTAACCCAGGAGATGCACAGTCCTATCAGGGGAAATGCCTTGTTAGACCTGGTCCTGGCCACAAGCGACAATCTGGTGAGGGAGCTGTGGGTGCTCGACCACCTGGGTGACAGCGATCATCGCCTACTGGAATTCACCATCCAGCGCAGGGTGGCAACGGCCTGCAGCAAGACAGCAGCTCTGGACTTCAGGAGGGTGGATTTCATTGAGCTAAGGAGACTAATTGAGGAGACACTGAGGTCCCGGAGGGGTGGGGAGTTGGGAGTCCAAGAAGAGTGGTTGTTCCTGAAGGAGACGATCCTCCAAGCCCAAAGGGTGACAATCCCAGCACGGATCAAAGTGGGTAAGAGTGCTCAAAAGCCCCCATGGCTAACCAAAAGTATCGAGGAACAT
>NW_017728983.1:1499818-1531797 GCF_001723915.1 Gavialis gangeticus
TCTTCATCAGTGACTTGGAAAAGTGGGTGAAAAGCACCCTGTTCAAATTTGCAGGTGACACTAAGATGTGGGGAGAAGTGGGCATGCTAGAAGGGAGGGACAGGATGCAATTGGATCTGGACAGGTTACAGGGGTGGGCAGATGAGAACAAGATGGGATTCAATGCTGAAAAGTGCAGGGTACTGCACCTAGGGAGAAAGAACCAGCAGCATACCTACAGGCTGGGGAACTCCCTTCTCATCAGGCAGAAAAGGTCTTGGAGTCATTATAGATGAACATGGGCCATCAGAACATGGGTGCAGTCAGAAAGGCTAACCACACACAGATGCATCACAAGCAGGTCCAAGGAGGTGTGAGTTGGAGTACTGTTCTGGGCCCACACTTCAAGAGGGATGTGGACAACATGGAGAGGGTCCAGAGGAGGGCCACTTGCATGATCAGGGAGCAGCAGGGCAGGCCCTACAAGGAGAGGCTATGGGGCCTGAACCTGTTCAGCCTCCACAAGAGAAGACTGAGAGGGGATCAGGTGGCCGTCTATAAACTGGCTAAGGGAGACCAGCAGGCAATGGGAGAGTCCCAGTTCCCCTGAGCACTACTGGGAGTAACAAGGAACAACGGCCATAAGATGATGGAGAGTAGATTCAGGCTAGACATCAGGAGGCGCTACTTCACAGTCAGGGCGGCTAGGATCTGGAACCAACTTCCAAAGGAAGTGGTGCTGGTTCCTACCCTGGGGATCTTTAAAAGGAGGCTAGATAGACACCTTGCTGGGGTCGTTTGACCCCAGTACTTTTTCCTGCCCATGGCAGGGGGTCGGACTTGATGATCTGCTCAGGTCCCTTCCGGCCCTACCAACTATGAAACTATGAAGTAACCAAGCTCTTCTTCTTTCCCTGGGCATTTGGAGATAGAGTAGGGTGCTGGCTTAGCTTTTAAGGAACCTGGCTCAGATTGATTTCTGATAGCTAAATTTGGTCCAACTCTGCCAGAAAGAAACTGGTCAATGTGACTTCTGGAGCCTGGTTCTGGAATGACTTAGCAAACAGATGAGCAAGCCACAGCTTCTGTCTCACACAATCTGCCAGTATCTCTATCCTGGGTCTTGGAAGATGGAAAGTAAGGCAGTAATTTTCT
This sequence comes from Gavialis gangeticus, assembly GCF_001723915.1. Lineage (NCBI taxonomy): Eukaryota > Metazoa > Chordata > Crocodylia > Gavialidae > Gavialis > Gavialis gangeticus. Next base: position 1,500,953 of record NW_017728983.1, read on the forward strand.
CTTTGCTTATAAGTTATTGAGCAAGTTAGATTGGTCATATGCTGGGTGCAATGCTGGCTGACAGGCTCACAATGAGAGAAAACTATCCTGCTTTAAGTACACTTTCTGTAGGAGGAACAAGTGACAACTGCTCTTCCTGACAGGCTCCTTCGACCAAAACTGAATTGCGGGCCTCCCAAAAGTCTAAATTGACCATTCAAAATGTAACAGTAGAGAAGTGAAGTGCAGGGAGCCTGATGACCTTTGTTGACACTATCTGAGTACTGCACCTTTAAGGCCTGGAGCACATGGAGTCTCTAGGTTTAAACAATTTGTCGACTAGAAATTGGTTACACTTGAAATAACTTGTGCCCAAGGACCAGACTGGTTGCATATGTGTCATGATCTCATGGCACGGAAGTGGGAGACCTGTATAAAAAAAGGGGAGTTCTTCAAAACAAATGAAAAATGGAGGTGGGGGGGTGAGGAAGGGCGATATTCTTCAAAACAGGATTATGTTAAAGGTGCACCATATATCCCTATTATCCTCAAAAAGAACAAAGATTATTTCAAGACTAGTTGTTGCTATTATTTCAGAACAAATGCATCCTTTGCATGCCAAGGTGACACACATAACAAACCTTGACGCCAATGAAAAGAAGAAAAATTCATGGACCAACTTACTCATAGTATAAAATCCCCGCCATGGCAGTAGAGTCACTGGATTGCTGGGTTACAACTGGTGCTATTATAGCATTCATAGATTCTGATCAATTGCATTTGATTGTGGTAGATTGTTTTCATGACCCTACTCTAGAAATCTATCTGAAAATGGGGGAGGTACATCCGGCCTTGCAGGAGATGCGGGGGAAGGTCAAGATCACAGAACCTTCCACATAGTTCCTGGCAACTCCAAGACATCCCATAGATGTAGATGGCAGCTGGTATAAAGGAAGTCCCCTGCTGTTATGTTCTGTGGTCATTTTGGCCTTATATTCCCATCTTATTTCAAGTGATATCCTTGGTCACTCTGAAGCATTTTCAGACTTTGGCCATATAATGCCTCTGCCATGTTTTCCAAGATGAGTGCAGATTCGGGGCATCTATGTCACCCAGAGGGAAAGGGGGCTCATCCTCATTAGCAGAAAAAAAGAGTGGAAAACCATAGCCGGGGAAGTAAATAGAATTTTCTGCCCCCAATGCTCTCTGTCCTTGCCTTATGTCATGGGCCAGCACAGGGCTAGAAGCTAAATGGCTACTTAGTCCGAAGGGAAGTCTGAAAGCCCCTCGGTTTGTGGTTTTTAGAACTAAACTTGATGAAAACAGCAGGAAATCCTTCTCCATTGGCACAGTAATGAACTGTTCAATCCAATGGATAGTTTTCATATTTGGCCTCTTTCATTAGGGTTCACTAACTGTTGGAACCCCTTCCTGGCGCTGTTATTGATACAAATAATTTAGCAAGATTCTCAACAACAACAAAAAAAGGATTAGCTACTTCTGTGCATAATAAGAGAATCCCCTACGTTACAGGGCTGCACAATTTATCAGATGCATTATCTATCTTTAGAGCTGGACAAATTATTAGCTGCCAGCAATGCGTTGAATGAATGTAGCTGTTTTTCTCTTCACCAGCTGTTCACAACCAGATCATGATACTTACAAATTGGGTCATTATTCCAAATTGTTTGACAGCAGGTTTTAGCTGCTGATTTTTCATGAAGTGATTATTATTTATATTACAGTAGCACTTTGTGGACCCAACTGATGCAGTGTGGCATTGTGCTAGGGGGTGTATACTCTTGTTAGAGCTCAATGGGAATTTTCCATCAGAAGAGTTTTTTTAATGGTTTCCGAAATCTCAGAAGTTTCTGTTTAGTTTTTCCACCACAAAAAACGAAGGTCTAAATCCTATTCCACCACTTAAGTCCCTAAATCAGTTAGGTACCAAAGTGTATTCTATTCCACCTTGCTCAAGTTCCTGAACAAATGTCTACTTCTGCGATGTATCCTCACCTTAGCTTTAAGACTAAGCCAAAAAAGAGTAGTGAAGAGGAGAACCCTCTCATCTTTTGTGTGTTAATTTTTTTCAGGGACTCAAGCAGGGTGGAATAGGATCACACTTAGGTGCCTAAATCTACTTAGGTGTCTAGTAGATGGAATAAAGATTTTTTTTTCAAATATCTATTTGGTCTAATAAAAAATATCATCTCTACCCAGAGTTCTGATTCCTTTTGCCTATAGACCAATATGGCTACAATCTGTATCCCTAATAGGTGGAACATAATTCAACCCTAAATGTTTTGCTTTGGGTTGATGTCAGTGCTTTCTAGGAACTGTCATTCGTGAACCTCATATTTCCTTTGTTCCCTTATGGATCAAGTTCCTGACCAGACAACATTTTCCATGATGCACCATGGTTTCTCCTCTATCTCAGCCACTGTTATGCATCCTGATTGCTCCATGATCATGGTACATCATGACATATCTCGCAGTATGGAAAATCCTGGTTTTGGTCACCTCCAGATAACTCAGTCTAGATAGATAAGGTAGAAGAAGGACTATTATTCCCATTTTACAAGCAGAGAATGGAGGCACATAAAAATGAATGTTGTGATTTTAGCAGGGCCAAGAACCCACGTCTCTTACTAAAAACAATGGCAGCAGGAAGTCCTCAGCAGCTCTGAAAATCTGAACTTATGTGACTTCCCTGATGTCACACAGGAATTTTATAGTATTTCTGTCCTCTAGTTTCCATTAGTGCCTTCTTTCAAAGAGGATTTGCAGGTATTTGCTATTCATTGTCTATATCAAAGTGGTCACCAAGTACTAGTATTGTTTGGATTCCCTGACTGGGATTGGGATTTCCAAATTTAGTGTAAAAGAAGAGTCCCTTTTCTCTTTGGAATGATCTACTGATATTTGTCACTGTTGAACAAAGCCACTAGATGAATGATACAAAAGCCCTTTACAAAATGGCCAAGAGAGCACATCCAGCAAAAATATTTTTCCAAATAATGCTATTAATGTTAGTAACTCTTTTCCTGTTCTGTCAACACTTTTGCAAATAAAACCTAACCTAGACAGTTTTCCACAAATAAATGAATAAAAGGGGTTGAATGGTTACCAGTGTAGGGACATAGAATGTTTTATTTGCAGTAATGTTCAAGGTATATTTTTCCTGCATGTCCATAATTCAGTCTATCTTCTTTCCCAGCATACATATTTCCACAGGATCTCTGCAGTGCTTTGCTGTTGTTGCATGAAGGAATGCTTGTCTTTCTCTATGCCATATGGCATATACAGCTATCAGAAAGGGGATGTTGGACTAGATGGCATTGGTAATCTAATTGCTGGAAGGGAAATTACTGGTCCTTATACAGATGTACACTGCATGTATACTCAGCTGTGCATATACCCACATATTCATAGATAATATGCACTAACAAATATTCATTCACTAACAGGTTCATCGCCATATAAACCAATACAAAAACTGGAGAAAAGGCTAGCAACATGACTGTATGAGTGAAAGATAAAGCGGTATGAATATAATAACCCATAAAACTCAGCAAATCCTCCAGTTAGAATATAATTTTACTGGACAGAAGGGAAAAATAGCTTTTCTCCCAAAGAAAAGGTAGTTTAAAATTAAAATTCATTAAAGAAGGCTAGCTGACACATTTTTGTATTCTTTGAGGAAGTATATCTGTTTAATTTAATGCACTGTCCAATTAAAAAGAAGTGGTCCCTTATTACAGATATGATTTATTCTCTGATAAACCACTGATTTATGGCTCACTGGGGTATATATTTAATACTGTCAAAAAAAATGAAAGGACACCCAAAACTATCTGCAGTGCCACAGCGACTCAGTCTGAAAAGGATCTGAGGAAGCAAAGACCCCTGGGAGTTAAATGTAATCTTTGCCTGGGATAAAAGCACAGAGAACTGCTGATCTTTACAAAAGGATCCATGCCCCCCCACCCCCTCCCCTCTACAGACACCTACCTCCCTTCCCAGCACAGCACAGGCTGCCGTGGGAATGCACAGATTTTAAATCTCAGGAAAAATAGGTATTATTGTTGACAATTCTTTAAAAAAAACAACCCTATAAACACAAAACGGAGATGAAAAACCTTGCACCCACCTTGAGTCCCTGGGGTGAGTAGTGAAGCAAAATACGCACCTGCACAACACCATCATTCTCTTCGTTATTCATATTCCCTGGGTTTTCAGAAACCAAGGAGCAGCATCTTACAGCTATTGGAACCAGAGGATCCTGCCTCTGGACATGGGGTTTCTGCATTCAACAGTGGGGGGCTTTGGCTGCAGGTGCTCTCCTCATGCTGCCATGGTCCTAGCACCCGCATCGACGCTTCTGACCCAAGGTCTATCATTCTGGCCTCCAGCTCAACCAAGTTGCTACCCCTGTCATAAACAGATCTTACATTTTACAGAGGATAGGATTCTTATTCCCATTTTACAGAGTGGGAAACAGAGGCACAGTGAGGTTCTCAAAGTCCCCCTGTAAATTGTTGGCAGAAGGATAAAGTATCCTGGGTCACTTCTGACATACAGTTTTGGGTTCCCAGCCTTCTAGTATATTTAGTAAAGGTCAGCTCCCCATAACCTACCTTCCAGATCCCCTGGTACTGATGAAACACACATCATCTTGGAATGACATTTTTAATCCTTAACAGATACAGATACAGTTGATTACAATTTTCCAGTCCTTTTTTTATCCCCTAGTGAAAAAAATGGCCTATTTTGGAAGTAAAAGTGATCACTGAAATCTTTCCTTTGTTTTGAAATGTTCCTTTTTTTCTTGAAGCACGGGACACTCACATTTCTGTATATTTTTCAAGCAAAAGCACATCACTCCCAAAGTAAAAGTTGCATTTTTTTTAGACAACTTTTACTAGTTTGTATCATAACATGCATTCAGTTTTCTTTGACACAACATATCCCAGTCCCATGCATTTCTACAAAACAATCACACAAGTCTGGATCACAAATAGCACACTCAAGATCATTCTATATTTGGGGAATGGAGAGAAAATGCAAGGAATGATTATATGCACCAGCTTCTCATTTTTACTAGTAAAGTTCAGGATAAAAACCCTGGCAAGACTAAGGGGGGGATAAATGGCATTTCAATTGTCTGGGAAATATTTATTTGATATACTGTTTTCTTCTCAGTAAACAATAGCAAGGCGAACACTATTGAATGCTTAGCCTTTGCTAATGTGAATACTGTAAATTGAAATCAGTGGCACTTCTCCCTGAGTAGATACGTACTAAGCCATCTTAGTCAGAAGTCAGGCAGAAGGCAGGGCAGGATGGCACCTTAGAGGCTAACAGTTGTTTTGTCTATTCTGCCTGGCTCCTCATTAATGTAACGTTAAGGCTCTGTGTATTTATGCATAACCTTGGGCATGTCTACGCATGCACTTTAATGTTCAGTAAACTGTATTACTGAACATGAAAGCGTCACGTAAAAAATGACATTATGCTAACATGCAATAAAACAGTCTATTGTGTATTAAGCGTCACTAAAAAGTGTGCAAATGTGCTACTATGCATTAGCACAGCCTAATGCGTGTTAATTTAGTACCTCACATTGGAGGCACTAAATTTAATGCGCAGTAGAAAAGACGCATTAATGCATGTGTAGACGCACCCCTTGAAATTGAAGTTTGGCAGATTGAAAACGTTTGAGAGTTCATTTTTCAGTGACAAGAAAGGACAGTTCTTTGCATTTTGGTGACATTCCCTTTCTCCCCTATTTTTCATCTTGGGAGAAGGGTTTGCCTCAACCCATCACGTAGGATGACATAAAGGGACTTCTTCCACCAGAGGTGACAGAGGAGCACTGTTTAGCCCCAAATACAGAGAACTGGTTTGAAGGCAAGGTGCATTTTTTTCTATTCTGTTTTGCCACTGGGCATTGTCATGCCTGAAAGTGATCTTTTTGGATAGCTGTGTTGATTACCCGTGCTGTAATGACTGTGCCAAGTCAGTGTGACAAGCTGGCTGCTATGGATCCTGGCAGTAGGAATTGCGCCTGTACCCTCAGAGACAGGATCTTACTTTTACCTCGTTGTCTGATCAGAGAGTCTTAAATGTCACTCATGTTTGCTGAATGTTGAACCAGTGAATCGGGCTGTTTGGGGCAAGGACTTTAGGGGTGGAAGACAAGGGATAACAGGTCTGAATGAGTCCCCCATTGCCAAGCTGTCAGCACCAGTAGAGACAGCAGCTGGCCCACCCTTGTTAGCACAGGCTCCAGAAAACTTCAAGATCAGAGGGGAGCACAGAAGAGATAAGGCCTTCTTCACAAATGTGAGACTGGGGTAAAACAGCAGCCTAGCCAACCCTGTCCCAAGAGAAATGTATTGCCAAGATGTGTCAGGTGTGTGGTCTATTGTGGGTCCTAGTCATTTAGGTAAATATAGCAGTCTCAGGTACTTCTCCAAGACCCAACTGTAACTCCATGGATTTCCGTGAAGGGACAGCATATTTACACTACTGTCCTTGAGACCAGTAGCTGGTCCTTGAGAGAGAGAGACTTATACAATTTAACAATGCATACAGGGAATAGAAATAAATAGGATCTCAGCTGAGGTCGGTGGAGTCACATTTCTGTAAAACTGATGTCTGTGGGAGAAGAAGCAGGCCTATGGATTCCATACCTTAACTGATTTCCTAGCTTCCATCTGACCCTAATTCAGTAAAGCATCCGCTAGTCTTAGATACAAACAGACTCTTGTCCCAGTTGGATCTGAACCCTTCACACTAATCTCCTTGATCCCCCTGGGAGGTAGAGGCCTTTTAGTGATGGGAGATGAAGCCACAGAGACACTGACTTGACCAAGATCACACACAAAGATCTGCAAAGAACAACCTTGCATAAGGCATTTTCTGCTGCTCCTCCCACCCTCTATTAGTTTTATCTATATATATTAGAAACTTCTCTCAGCACAGGTTGTCTCACACTATGTGCTAGGTGCAACAACATCTAGCATAATGGAACATGAAGCTTAGGTAGGGTCTCTGTAATATAAATTACAATAATCAGTACATGCAGATTATGATTTTCCACAATTATATTGAATGCATACATTTGCCAACTAACTGTGCATCACACCAGAAAAACAATGATTAAAGTTTATAGACTTTTTAAAGTTTATAGATTTTTATAACACTTTTTAAAGTTTATTTTTATTAGGTTTTCCCCTTCTGTATCACAAAGGCTTCACATATAAACAAGGCCAGGCAACAGTATGGATTTCACTGGGAGGAAAAAGAATAAGAAAAATATTGTTATAAAATGTATTCCTGTAGAAGAGCATGCTTGTGTGTCGGATCACATTTTAAAAAAGTAGATCATGATTCAGGCCCTTATCATAGCTGGCCAAGTCTGGAGCTCGCAATGCCTGTAGGTGGCTATAATGTTTTAGGATCTATATTTAGGTGGGTGTGTGGGGGTGGGAAAGGGGGTACAGTCTCCCAGACATATGGTCTGAAAAGAAAGAAAAAGAAGAAGGAATATTAGTCAAATGACAGCAAAATTACAGCATCTCTTTGCTTCCCAAATAAATCTCACACCATCAAGTTCCAAGGCAGAGAAGTTGTAGTTAGAAAATAAGATGGATATTTTTACAAGGGCTGTGGACAATTCTCCATCACCTAGAGTCTTTACATCTAGGTGGGCCTGGTCCAGTTCAACCCCAGGATATTGGGCCACAGCTAGAAGTGCTAGGTATATGCCATATCAAGCCCAATGGGCCTTGATCTCAGCTGAGTGCTGTTATTCCCATCATAGGTATAAAAATCGAAAACTCACATTAAGACTGTTTCTAATTGTGCTGGCAATCCAGTCAGAACTTGCTTTCTTAGATTTACTGCAGTTTCTTGCTTTTGCTGGAGCTAAGATATTATCCAGACTTTTTCACACCTCTAAAAAGAGTTCATTCCAGCTCTGCACCCCCTTCCCAACTCTAAAGGCACTTGCTTAACGGTCAGGTGTGAGCGTGAGGATGAGATGTGATGGCCTCCATTGAAGAGTGATTCGACATAAAAATGTCCCACATAGAGCTGAGAAGTGTTAACTGGTTTTTCAGATACCATCAAATACATTTAAACAAGCCTGATGCTTGAATGCTCTTTGCATCTGGTATGTTATACATAAAATATGTTGAGTCAGTGATAGTGTCCTTATCTAAAGACAGAAGCCAGCAAAATTTCATCCGGTGTGCTTTGTCAGATTGTTCCCTGACACAGACAGCTGGCAATTCACTGTGACAAACAGGTGATCGCATCTGGCTCTCAGGAGAGGTGAGTTTCTTATTCTCTCTCTTCCACTAGGTCCCTCTGCCCATCCAGGGCTGGTGAAAAAAACACTGGAGAACAAGCAGCTAAGGTTATTAATTTTAGCCCTGCTGGTAAGGGGTGTTTAGAGATTTTTAGGTGAGAAGTGGTATGGGCAGCCTGTAACTGCAGCTACCTAGGGAGGGCCAAAGGAAGAATTATGACTCAGACTATGCCTACTCCGCAAGTGGTAAGTGTGATTGTAGCATTTATGAGCAGCCCCAAACTGGTTTGAATTAGGTACTGCTAGGATTGAAACCAAGACAGCTGGATAATCTGGAACCATGGGCACTGACTTAGCATCTGAAGCCTGTGCTTATGCAAATTTAGTTCACAGGCTGCAGACTTAGAGGGTCACAGTTTGCTTCCTGGTTGCCTTCAGGCTCATGGGTTGGAAATCATCTTTACCAGCTTTTACCAGGAAGAGATTCCTTCCTAAATGGCTCCGTCAAAACCCTCTCTCTGGTTCTTTTATAGGCTGTGGCAGGATAAAGTAGAAGCCCAACTGATCTTACTCCCTTTTATCCCACAGCTGACAAGTGTGCGTGTGTGCATGTGTGTGTAACATTTTTTCACTGCCCACATGCCATGATTGAAAGCAACTTACATTCGCAACCAGTGTGAACACAAAAGATTATTATGATGAAGGACCTGCTGCCATTAATGGTCAGGGACATATTTTTGCGTGTTTTATTTTCCCAAGTCTTTCCCTTAGAAGCAGAAAGCTCTTTCATCCTGGAAAACAGGGAAGTTTAATACAGTTCAGCTGGAAATCTGTTCAGAATAGCAGATTGCTGAAATGTGATGAAAATATTTTGTGTGAAATTTGGCAGTGCGCATTTCTATTTCTTGAAATGTTCAGTATGTTGCAAAAATACTTGAATTTTCAAGAAAGAAAAGAAAGCAAGTGAGGGAGAAGGAAGGCAGGTCAGCCCACAAATTTTCTTTAATTGTATTCAGACCCTGAACTCCCGCGGCTCAGGTCCAGGGAAAGGAGTCACGGGTGAGGCTCCTGAATAAAGTACTGCTGACTTCACTGCTGTTTCCTGAGTGTACCAGAATCAATCCACAGCAATGAGTCAAGCATACACAGGTCCATGTTGCCACCTTTGCTCCCACTGGGTAGGAGCTGCTGACTCTAGCCACCTTGTTGACTTCAATGAGAGTGCTTACATGAGTCAAAAATATGCAGCATGCATAAGGGTTTAAGAAATGGGCCCAACATTGTGATGCCTTCATGCTCAAGCAAGCTTCAGTCACATAATTTATGCCGAAAGTCACAATCTGAGGCCACATCTATATGAACCCCTTGCCCAGCCCATGATACCTGCTGGGGAGCATGTTCTACCCACACGCTCCTGCTCCACACACCACGGAGTCTGGAAATGAGGCAACACAGTCAGCTTAGAGAGGCCTTTTCATCAAACCTTTGTACCTACCCAGATCTTTCCATTTTGTAGGCCTTGCTTGTGGGCTGGCTGATATTCTCATGGTAGAAAAAAACATGCTACAAATCCTGAAAGCAAAACCATAGTATTGAATTTCTTAGGTGGCTTGGATGCCTTTTAGCGAGAAAGCTATATTTAGTCTAGTCCTGGCTTTAATTTTCATTGACTTGATATGAATCTAAGTTGGTAGGAGGCCACTCAGACAGCCTAGTCCTGGAGTTATCACCCTGTGAATGTATTGGATGAATATTTAGTTATGAGTAATGCCCATTACTTTGGCCCCCCTGAGTGCCTCACGCTGGTTACAAAATGGGTATAGTTGCTGTGCCGAATTTGCATCGGGAGAAGAACTGAACCAATAAGTACTTGTGTGAACCTGAATGTGCATCTCTCAGCACAGAACAAATTGCCTTGATAGCATTGACACACAGAGATATTTTGTGCAAAAAATTATTGGGTGGGGGGAGGATTATGATACAGAATAACCCATCCGCTTTCACAGTGGGGCAAATAAAGTAGGAAAAGAAATCAAGACTAGCAACTGGGCCTAGTCACCAGCTGGTGCTTGCATACTTGCAAAGGCTCATTCAGCCCTGATGTCTATAAACAAGGAACAAGCAGCCTTCTGGTTGATCCATGGAGCAGCGTTCCCTTGGGGTGTGATGTACACCCTTCCCCTAGGAGTGGGCCCAGGAAGAGATCAAAGGAGAGCAAAAGAAACAGCCAAACTTTCTTGTTGGAGTCCTTGAATCCCAGGAGGGACTCTGTGTCACAGAGCCAAAGAAACCTTGCCTGGGAAATGCCATAAAGGACTGAGAACTTCCTCTTCATCTCCTCTCCCTCTCTCTCTCCCTCGCCTTCTCCCACCTCAGAAAGTAATCTCATCCTTTCGTCACATATTATTGAAATCCCAGCTCTTAAAAAAACTCTCATTTTTGCCCAGACTGAGAGCATGTCATTCGGAAGTGATGTGCAAGGCAGGAGATAACCAGGTAGAACTCAGCGATTCGCCACAGAAAATGGCTCCATGTATGGCTGTAATGCTATCAGAGTCCGTCCCTCAATAGCTCTTTACTGCTCCTGAGCTCAGAATCTGCTGATTCAAGAACTTTGCCTGTATGGGTGGAGGAGGAGGGAAACTGGGCTGGAGGGAGTTGTTGAGATATATATAAATAGAGCATTTGTGGTCCTAACTGAACACATAATAATGCAAAGGCTTTTTTTTTGGTAGGGAGGGAGAAGCAGAGTGTCCGCGCTCTCCCTCTCTGTCTCTCTCTCTCTCATTCTGTGTCCTCATTTCATGCTTTAGTTGTGCTGATTGGGAAGCCTGAATCCCCTCAGCTAACTGCTTAGCACAAAACAGTTGCACTTCAGTTAAAATGGATAGAGGTAACCAAATGCAGACAGTGGATTTTACAAAGGCGAATGGGAGTGTTTGGGTGGTGCAAAAGGATGAGTCATGGGAATGGAGGCTTCTCATCACAAAGAAGCTTGAAGAAAAGGCCTACCTGTCCCTCGTATTTCTCATTTAATCTTAAATATTAATACATCTGTATGCAAAACAGAAGGCATCTCTCTTGATTAAGCTAGCCACATTTCAGATCTCTCAGTGCTCAAACTGGCTGGGTCTATGTGGGTAATTTGTGTTCACATAAATGCTGCTATGGGTTGAAAAAAAAGGAAAAATGGTTTTCAGCAGAAATGGGTGGGAGAAAAAACAGAAAGCCACACTTACACAGCCATTTCCCAATGTGGAACACTGATGTCTAGTTGTGGAAAAATAGTGCCCACCCTTATTTGGGTGTTTAATGGTAACTGCACGTTGTTTAAGTAGCATTGTAAATCTTAGCCCTAAAGTTTCACACCATGTTTCTTTTAAGGGAAGGACCTGGGAACCTGAGATTTGGGAACTGTTGTGTAATCACATAGCATACATTTTATGCAAGTTCACATTGTAGCTCTTATAAGTCTGATGGTGGGCATTATTCAAATTAGAAGATGACTGCCTTTGGCCTGTCCCTCCAGTCAATCTCATTTGGCCAACTTTGAACTAAGACATCAACAAACCAGAGCAGACTAACCAGATTCATAGCTCAGAGCATGTCAGGATTCACACAGTCCCAGCCCACACAAGACATTTAGATATATGTTGCATGTCTGAAAATGGTTCAGCATGATATAATGGCCTCTGTGCCTGGGGCACGAAGCAGTGTTGAGTCCCTATGTTTGTTGTATCACAGGGTGTTTTGTCCTATAATAACTATCTTACCCCACTTCTGGGCTGCCCACCTATTTTCCACATTCACCATATGGACACACATCCCCTAAGGAAAAACAGTTTGCTATTTCCTCCTGTCTTGTTTTTTTCCGCAGCTGCATGAGAGGACAAACCTTCACAGAATTAAAAATTACATTCAATGTCTATCCTTCCCTTGCTTTGATTGCTCCTGGTATTTTCTATTCTGAATTATGGGTTCATGTGCTAAGACCTGCCTTTTTCAGTGTCCTTTGGATCTGAGAACCAAATGCCTTATTGGTCACATGATTTTAATTAGTTTAGTTATAATGGTCTTACTCTGCTACTGTGTGGGACAGATTTTCAAAAATGTTCATCAGTCAGCAGCTCCCAACATCTGGACACAAAAACCTGTCTTTTACATTTACCAAGGAAGCAGCTTGTTGTGGCCCCAGTATCACCAACATGGGTCCCAGAGTTTGAGAACCATCACCCTGGAGGCTGCCAGCCCCTTGATACCACTTTTGCTGGGATGTAGAAGGGGTCCTTCTTTAAGAGGTTGTCCCAAACTTCTGCTGTCTTATCAAACATATCCCAATATTTTTATCAGTATGGGGAGAACCACAGCACCACTGAAATGTGAAGCTAATGTGACCCCAAGATGCCAAAAAGGAGCTCTAACTTCATCCAAGAATCTAGGTGGCATCAGTTCCAGCACTGGTCCTCTAGTCCCAGATTTAGGCATCTGTTTCTCTTTGGGCAGCAGCTAATTCCTACATAAAGAGCAGGCTCCTAGGGATCATGATCTCTGACTGCTTTTGCCAGCAACCTCTGCTGAGTCCACTCTCCATTTAGGTGTGCTTTTTCCATCAGCATCAGAATACACCCCGGCCATGGGGTCCCTTCCCAATAATTATTGCTATCCTCCAGTGAGAGGAGAACTGGCAGCAGGGTGGAGGACTAGGCTCAAAACAGAGAAAGACAAGGCTATTAGACTGTGAGAATGGGGTTACTTTGAGGACTGGAATAATAGAAATGTCAAAAACAAAAGGTCCATTAACTCCTGACCTAGTTAAGGTATACTTACTTCCAATAGGCACAGGGCACAAGGGAGTGATGTGGCTAGCATCATATCTACCCACCTTGGGCTACCTAGTGCAAATAACCAGGTATCCAATCCATTGATAGATGGGTTTACAGGGGCAGTCTCTGCTGCAAATGCAGAACAAGGCTTCATCTCATACCTTCAAAGATGGAATAAGACATCTTGGCTGTTTGGTCACGATATTCTTGTTAATGGAAAAGAGATAGCATTCTATAGTACAAAATCCAAGGTCATTTACTTAAGAACTAATATGAATTTAAGCTGTAAAATTGGAGATCATGGCTGGAAAGGGCAGAGAAGAAGAAAGACCTAGATGTACTAAGTGTCAATTACAGGACAACTATGAGCCACAAATGTGATAAAGCAATGAAAACAAATGCAATCCTAGAAGGTATCAGACAAAATATTACCGGTAAAGTCAAGGAAGTATTCGTGCTATTGAACAAGGTGGTGGTGAGATCTCGTCTGGAATACTGTGCACCACACTGGTTACCTCAGTTTCAGATACAAGGCAAACTTGAATAGATGCAGAGAAAGGCCACAAGAAGGACAACAGGAATGCAGAAACTATCTTGTGATACAAGATTAAAAGAGGTTGACGTGGTTAGTTGAGAGGAAAAATCATTGCTCCCCACAAATATACTGAGGAACAACAGCTGTTAAAGCTTGAAGACAGTGGTGGTCCATGAATAAACTAGTATAATTTGACTTGGATTTTAGAAAAAAAAGGTTTCTAACCACAAGAGGAACAACGATTTGGATCAGCCTTCGACGGTAGGGGCAAAACCCAAACTTTAAGATGGGTGTTGATCGGTGTATGATGGGGCTTATCTGACAAAATTCTCAGTGATGGTAGGAGATTGCACTGAAACGCCCTCAAGCATTCTTCCACTTCTATGTCCTGTCTCCTAAGTTTTACTATGGACTCAGGGTGCAGGTATTAGCTCAGGCTGGAAATCAACAATTCCATCTCTAACTTCTGGGGTTTCAAAATGTATTCAAATGAAAACCCCTTGTGAGCATGTCTAGGGCAGTCAGGGTGGGGTTGTGAAACCGAGATTCAAGGTCCCACTTACCTGCCCAGCCTCAGGCACTACGGACCTGAACGTTGTCTCCTGCATCCCAGTCAAGTGCCCTAACTGCTGGGCTACAGAGCTGCCTTTTCAAGCCCTGTGAATATTTAATTACAAGAGCCAGCAGATGAGTCTGAGAGAGACTGACTAAGGGGCCCAGTGGTTAGGATGCATAACTGAGATGTAGGCAGAGCGCCTGGCTCTCTGACCTGCCTGGGGTATGCTCTAGTCACCAGGCTTTTGGCTAGTGGGAGGCCTCTCTTTGACCAGAAACTCCCATCCTGGCCTCGGAAACCTGCCAAAACTTTTATCACAACCATCCCATTTCTATGAAGCAGTTCAGTTCAGAAAAATCAGTATTTTTAAAAGGAAAAATGTTTTCAACTTAAGTGATGAGGGCAGTTCTCTCTCTCTCTTTCACCCTTAGCCAATCCAGGCTTCATCTGGCCTCCCCAGTGCTACCCCTGACTTGTAAAGTGGTGGGTCACACACCAGGAGGATGCGGGGGATGTAGTACTACCCATGGGCCTTCAGCTTCCCCATCACCCCCTGGTTTCCCATTTGATCTGAGAGAGATAAAGGGGCTCCACTCAAATAAGGAATGAGTCACGTGTCTTCCTTAAACTGACAGCAATTAATTGTACAAAGAGATTTCTTCTTTTCCTGTCTGCAGTTGTCTGCATCTAGTTCAAACAAATTCATTTACAAAACAGAATGGTTGTGAATAAGTCTAGGGTGTTTGTAGTAGCCTGATTAAGTGATTATTATTTTACACATCCTGCAGACTGAGGCAACAAGATGGGGGTTTTTTTGCATGGGGTAAGTAGATCAAAAATTTCCCTGCATACTTTACTTCATGAAAATGGGAGGTTCTTTGTCATAAAGGTCAGATGCTCTGGCTATGTGGATTGCCTGTAGGCCTTTTGAGGTCAAAAAGAGCAATTCCCCAAGTTCAGTAAATTGGTCCTAGCTCCAGAAGAAGATTCAGTGCGTGTGTCTATACATTCATTAACATGCTGCAGTTATGGCACATTAAGTTTAGTACTTATATAACCAAGTACTAAATCAATGTGCAGTAACTACAGTTGCTGCACACTAGTGCTGGTACACAGCTTTTTAGTGATGCTATCTGTGCAGTAGCCTAATACTACTGCACAGTAGCGTATTAGCACAGTTTTTGCCCTGCACGCTACTGCACAGTAGAAGTAGGCTACTGCACAGTTAGCATCTTATGTAGGCACATCCAGTAGGTGCAATTCCCAGTTGATGACCTCTATCAAAGTGACATGAACAATCACTGTTAAAGTCAGGAAGCTGCACTGACATACACCCAGTTAGAATCTGATCTCATGTGTTAATGATAACAGATGAATTTAAAGCCATCATCCTTCCCCTTCCATCTGCCACTTAATGCAAACTGTATAATATACTGAGAAATATTTAACTAATCCATACTCTGTGGCAGCTCCTGCACTGGGTCATGAGTCACAGAGATGAGTTCCTCTTTCTCCCTGTGCCTTGCCTAACCTCACATGAGCCCCCAAAGAGTGCCTTTGTGGACCAGCTCTGTAGGGCCCATGAGGCAGGCACTTTGCTGGTGGGTTTCATACGTATTTTCTGAGAGCAGAAGAATGGTGAGACCCAGGGATTTTGCTTTCCAAGCCAGGCTCTGAAAGAGAACATGCACTAGTGCACAGGCTCTTCTTCCCATTTCTCCACCCCAAAGTTTCAATCATTTTTTCCCTCCCTTCCAACCTGTCTCTGCCCCAGCCCTTCTCTTCTTCAAACCTGGCTCCTTCTTCCACTTCCTTTCTCAGCCCGTCAAGATTTGTATCCTGGTCCCAGTCCTCTTGCCCAGTGCTGTCTCCTTATCTCTAGACTCCTTGTCTAGCCATACCCGTTCCCTCATGTATGGTTCTTCATTCAATCTTCCTCCATGGCCCCCAGTTATCTCTCTCTTCTGTCATTGTTTCCATAGTGCTCAGTTCATCTCCCTCTCTAAACTTTTTACCCAATCTTAGTCTCCCTAACCATGGCTACAGATCCAACTCTTTTTACTCTGACAATGGCAGTTTTCATCATGTACTCCAGTTCTTAATAATGTCTATTCTCTCCCCTGCTTTCAGCCTTCTCCAGTCCCACTTTCTTTGCCCAGCTAGTTCCAGTCTTTCTTTGGTTCCCAGTCCTCCTGCTGTACTCCAGGTTCCTTGTCCTAACCCAGCCCCTGCCTCCTGGATGACTTTTGTCCTCTCCACATGGGTTCCTGGACCCATGGGGAGCACACTGAGCACACAGAAGACAAGAGATCCCTGATTTAAGTCCTATTAATTGCTTAAAGTTATAAGCAAATGGAAGTTGGAAAATGTCAGACAACTTTAATAATGGGTAGTGTTACAGCTCTACTGGTAACAATGTGCCAGGCTGTGGCCTCAAACCTAGGGTCTCAGCCTACCTAGCTCAGCCACTCATCCCAGTCTGCCACCTCCTTAGCAGGCACAGGTGGCAAGAATCCCCTAGCTAGCCTAACCACATGCACACTCCCTGCTACCAGCATGGCCAGCCAGGGTCAACTGATGCTTCACCCCTTCCAATATAAATGCCTGACCTGGAAGAGGAAGTGTCTAGACAACTTGTCATGCCAGGCCTTGGGTAGAGAATCAGTTCCTTCATTCCCAGGTCTACTGGCTATGCATCAAGGTTGCCACACATCAGCTTCCCCATCTGGAACCCTGTCTACCCATCCCATTGCTGGAAAGATATGATCATGACTGGCTGTGCTTCTGGGGGCTTTGCATTCAATGCCTCATATTCTTTGTAGCCCAACCTACCCCAACCAGAGCCCAACCAAGACTCAGTGATGGTGAGCCTAGTGGTTAGTCTTCTAATGGGAGATGCTCTGAACTGGGCCATGCCCTTGGTGGAGTGCAACTGTCTTGTCCTCCAAAACTGTGTAGCATTCCTCCAGGAATTTATAATCATGTTTGGTGATCCCCACCCAACATGGAAGGTGGCGATTGCTCTACAGCCACCGCGTCAAAGGGAAGGTTCTGTCATGGATTATGCTTCTTTTCTCTGTGGCTATGCCACAGACACTCAATGGAAAGAGGTGACCCAATTCTATTCTTTCTGTTGGGTTTTGCAGGAGGAGATGAAGGGTGAACTGGCATGGGTGGGGTGGCCTGTTCTGGATTTCCAACAGCATCACTGAAAATAATCTGAGTTCAGATGGACCGCCTGGGCTTTTCACCTGATTTAGGGAATCATGGCATGCAAGCCTGAGAAAGCTTAGGATTGTAGTGTGGGGAGAAAATTGCCCCCAAATCATATGGTCTCCCTGTGACCAAGGAGAATTAATTTCTAGGGTGGTGGCCTCCCACTCCATGGGCGCTGAAGCCAAGAGTGAGCCATCTATGGTCTCTATTGTTTCAAGCATGTGCAACAGTCTCATCTCTGATGTTGTCCACAGCCCCAGAGTCCAGCAGGGTGTCCAGCACAGGGAATGAGCAGTTCTGACTTGTGACTCATAATGAACTTGTGTCCCGGAGCTGCATAACAGTGGCATTGCCCCTGCAGCTGGAATCATTTCCTTTCTTCTGGTATGTGATGCTGGACCCCCTCCACCCACTGGCATTGGCTGTAGCAGGGTGAGGCCACAGAGGGAGCAAAGCATATTTCTTTTCCTCTCTGAGCTCCCAGAGGCACTGGTCACTCTGGACAGCCAGATGCATGAATGCGTTGAGGGTTCCTCTCCTGACTCTGACAGATTTTCTGGATTGCCCATGGACCCTGAGTTTGGCTCTACCCTTTGGCTCCCTGACCTGACCCTGGTTTGGTTTCCTGGATACCTGATCCCAGCTAGCCTCCTGACCCTGTGTGTGGCCCAGTCCTCTGAATCTCTGTATCAGTTCCCTGGACAGATCTTCTGACTCCTAGCTTCCCTACACATGGACACTGCACGCTTGCTTCAGAGCTTGGTTGCTTCTCCTGCCCCTGGGTGACCCACAGACCTGGCCACCCACAGGCCATCATGACACAATGACATGAACCTTATATGCTGTGTTGGCAGCAAACTTGTGAGAAAACTATACTGGCCACCACTGGATGCCCTTGACAGACAGTATTTAGCTGGTCACTCCCCATTCTGTATGTGTGCACTTTGTTACATGTGTCCTTGTTGAATTGCATCTAATTTATTCCAGCCCATTTCTCCAATGTGCCCATTACTCAAGCTTTGAATCCAGGCTTGAAAGCAAAAGACAACTTTATTACAGGGGGGAAAGGAAGACCGAGACTACATTTGGGAAAGCCAGAAATAATAAATCATCCATACTAAACATCATCATTGATCATCATCAACGGTCCGCATGGGTGATTGTTGTTCATCAATCAATCAGCAATGTCTGGTAAGTGAGACTCCCTTCCCCAGGGTGTCTTGGTAACGGGTTGAAATGGAGCCCTCCTTGCAAGAAGTGACTGTGTAATAAGGCCAGGTATTCCCACCATAGCTACCCCCCCACTCCCCCACAGCAGCTCACTCATGGCTTGCTGTCGGAGCCTTGCAGAGCTCAGGCAGGTCCCCCTCAAATCCCAACTCCCTGCTCCCTCCCAGGCACCTGCATCCTGAAGCTATAACAGCTTTATGGATTACAGGGTAGAAGGGACCTTGCTGGAATTCCTCGGCCCTGCTGTTTCATTTCAGGAGAAGGTGCAGGGTCACGGAAGGAGAATGTGTGGCCATGATGGTCCTGCCTAGACATGATGCCCTCAGAGATGCACTTCTGACAGAAAAGGTCCTCTTCTAGCTCTCTGGTTTACATAGGCTCCTTCATGCAACTACACAAAATAGTGGTTGTTGGTGTGCTGAATCCTTACCCTCAGGCCCATGTGGTCCAGCTTTCCTGTCATAGTATCATAGAAAATTAGGGTTGGAAAGGACCTTAGGAGGTCATCTAACCCAACCCCCTGCTCAAAGCAGGACCATTCCCAGCTAGATCATCCCAGCTATTGAACTTTGTTTACCCACTTCTTAAAAACTGCTAAGGTTGGAGATTCCAGAGCCATTCTGGGTAACTTGTCCCAGTGCTTTACTACCCTCCCAGTGAGAAAATTCATCCTAATATCTAACCTAAACTTCCCTTGCTGCAACATTGCTCCTTTTGTCATTTGCCACCATGGAGAGCAGTCTTGCTCCATCCTCTTTCAAACTCACTTCAGGGAGCTGAAGGCTGCTATTGAATCCCCCCCATCAGTCTTTGCTTCCCTAAACTAAATAATCCCAGTTCCCTCAGCATCTTGTTATAAGATGCCTCAGCCCCCTCACCATTTTTGTTGCCTTTTCCTGGACTCTCTCCAATTTGTCCACATCCTTTCTGTAGCGGGGGGCCCAAAACTGGACACAGTACTCCAGATGGGGCCTCACCAGTGCTGAACAGAGTGGAGGAATCACTTCCCTTGACCTGCTGGCAGCACTCCTATCAATTCAGCCCGGTATACTGTTAACCTTCTTGGCAACAAGGGCACACTATTAGCTCCTATTCCTATGTCCACTGTAACCTCTGGGTCTTTTTCTGCAGAGCTCCTGCCCAGCCAGTCGGCCCCCAGCCTGTATTAGTGCATGGGATTGTTCCATCCTAAGTGCAGGACTTTGCACTTCTCTGTATTGAACCTCATGAGATTCCTTTTGGCCCACTCCTCCAATTTGTTGAGGTCTCTCTGAATCCTAGCCCTACCCTCCAGTGTATCTAGTAGTCTACCCAGCTTGGTGTCACCTGCAAATTTGCTGAGGGTACACTCCATCCCATCTTCCAGATTGTTAATGAAGATATTAAACAAAACTGGCACCAGGACCAACCCCTGGGACTCTCCATTTGATACCAGCTGCCAACTAGATATTGAGCCATTGATTACTATTCTGTAAGCCTGATGATCCAGCCAGTTTTCTGTCCACCTTACAGTCCATTTATCCAACCTGTACTTCCTTAGGTTTCTTGCTAAAGTCAAAGTAAATCATGTGCATTACTCTTTCTGCATCTACAAAGACAGTTATCGATTCATAGAAAGCAACCAGGTTGGTTAGGCATGACTTGCCCTTGGTGCATCCATGACTTTACTCTACAGTGATGTTATTGTACCCAATTCAAAACAAAAATTATTTAATGGAAAGGCCCCAAACTATCACCTAACTGACAGGCAGATGAAGCTGGGCCCATTCAATCAGCTCACCTTACTCACCAACACATGGCAGCTGAGACCTCCCTCCTCACAGAACCGCCGTCCATCTGGCCTTTGCAAGAACCTCTGGGATGCTCTTCTCCCCGCTCACCAACAGTTGTCAAGACTCCACTTTCTGCTATCTGGGCTTCATGGCATGGGGCTTTCACTATAATCATAATCATAATCATCAGCAGCGATAGTAATAATAGCCAATAAAAATAATGGCACTCAAGCACCTGTCTTCACTGACTGGACAGACATACTGCATGTAAGTCTTGGGGAGAAATCAGACCTCTTGTCTATAATAAATCATTATTTTTAAATGGTTTGGGTTATACACTTGGGGGCAGATTGTTGAAAGATCTTAAAATTCAACAGCTATAGGTAAAGGCTGTTGGGTCCTAAAGAAAAAGTCCAGATTTTCTCAGTAAGAATGAAAGCTGCTGGATGCAGAGAACTTCTGACAACCTGCCCTTGCTCCATAATGGGTATCATGAGCCTTTTCAAAGACCAGGCCACTATATTAGTGACCCGTGTTCAACTTTGATACAGGGGAGGAGTTGGGAGCTCTTTGAATGGTCCAAAGAAAAGTCCAGTAAGAAATGAGAGCAGTTCTGGTACTGGAGCAGTGGTAGAGATCTTCTATGTTACATACCACAGCCAGGTCACTCTCTATGAGCAACATGGTCCTATGTACATTCTGGGAGGCTCCTAGGGCAGACCTGCTTTGTCCAAAATTAGGGTCAAATAGCTGCCGTTATTAAAACTAAAGTTCAAAACACAGTCCTGCAGGGTTCCTTCTCTGGAGTTATTTTTTAACATATTTTAAGTCTCTTCAGCAAGTCCCCTCCCTTTTCAAGCACCAAAGAAGTCCTGCCAGGAAGAAAGTCTGCAAGGGCCTACTCACAGCCCAGCAACACTCTGGACCCCAGAAGTCCTTTTCACAGCACACAATATGGCATTGTGATTAAATATAAACTGAAAGTGTATTTCCTGCCCTTCAGTAATTACACTGGCTTATGGGAGCTTTATTCAGCACGAAGACTTATTATTCTACAGAATGAAATTCTGTATAATTTTCTTCTCCTCCAATGCACAAATGAAAAATCCTATTTTGGTCTGAGTTGGGAAGAAAGGCTCAGTTATCACTTGAGAGCGTGGTGTTATTTTCCCCCGGAATTAAAAAATCCATCTGGGTGTACGACCCCTTTCACCCCGCTGCCTCTCAATTCAGCCTTTTGTATGCATATGAACCTTATCAATTTCCACTGCTGCAGAAAGGTGCACCTCGCTGGGTGCCTCCCCCCTGGTTTTCCACACTCTAATGGAAATGCACGGGCTTGAGCAGTAAATGCATGCAAAGAAACCCTTGCTCTGCTGGGTGGATTGAGGGAAGGACTTGAATGAAAACTTTGTCTGTGGTCATTGCCCAGCATTTGGGGTGGCAGCACTGGTGGAATCCTCACTGTAAACACAGGAAGTCTCCACTTGCACCGGTACAGTTTATTCTGGTTTCAAGAAGATCTAGCTTTAACGGTGGGTGCAAATAGATGCTTTGCCCATCTACATTTGCACTGTTACTGGCACTGGATGGCTGAAATCTACAGTATAGTCCAGGCCCATATATCTGCTTCCTGGCTTAAGCTGGCAGTGAGACAAGGAGGGGAGCCAAAAAGCCAAAAAGAAAGGTAAAATAGGCAAATTCCACTTTTTCCCATCCATCACTATCTAGATGAACGACAGTTAGCAGCTGGTAATGACCATAAGCTAATGATGACCTCCTATGTAGGATGAACTCTGGGATGCTTCTTCACTTTCATAGTTCAGCATTGTCTTCAGTGAACTTCAGATAACCCATAGAAGGGAAGTGATATGGCTAGTTTCACATTCAGCTACTTCTGACTTCCCAGCACACTCAGAGCTAGGCTGATTAAGGGTGGACTTCAATGGGAACTCAGGGCAAGGCTGTGACCTCGTGCCCCTACATGCTGCTGTAAGCATTTTGTTACTAGCACCTTTCCAAAGAGATTGGCTGGAATAGGATCCAGTGGGTTGGAGAACATTTTCCCACACCTGCACCTGTAAATAGGTAAGTCAAGCTGCTGCCTTAACTTATCTATTTAAATTAGCAGGTGTGGGAAAATGCTCTCCAACCCACTAGATCCTATTCCAGCCAATCTCTTTGATCCCCTTCAGAGGCTTCTGTCCTGTCTATATTTAAGTCCCTCTTAAATGCCTGTTTCCACTGTGCTGCTCACCATGAATCAAGATGATTCAGTTCCCAGTGTGTAATTCCCCTGTGTGTCCCTGTCTGTCTCTGCTCCTACACTCTGCCTGCCAAAGGGCTCAAGGAGTCTTGACTTAGACATCAGGGTACATCCCTGGGACCAAAAGGGCCAGTGCTGTTCTGTCACAGACTTGCTGTGTGATGTTGTGCAAGTATAGTTTCTCTGTGCTGCTGATTCCCTCTCTAATAGGAATAAAACCATTTCCTAACCTTTTTGGGGTCTGATGTAAGGTGACCATATGGGAGAATGGGAAATCTGGGGCACTCCCTTCCCTCGCACCCCAGATCATGGCAGGCAGAGGTAGGGATGGGGTGGTGTAGTATGCCGGGACTCTCCTGCCAGACTGTGCCCTATGCACCTGCACTTCTAGGATAACCATTTTAATTCTCTGCAGCTGGCTGGGACTGACCTCCAAAATCTGGAAATGTCCCAGCTAAACTGGGACATACGGTCATCCTAGTCTGGTAGTAGTAAATACCTTGATCAGATAGTAGAGCAGTGGAGGGTCACATAAATCTTAAAGGCCTGAAACTACTTGGGACCTTGTGGGTACTTTCTCAAACAATTATATGCTCTTTATGATGTTTTTAGCAATCATTAATCTAGCAATGCCCATTCATTACTCCATTCATATATCACAGCATTGCAGAGCAACGTTTACACTTGCAATTGTATTAATGAGTGATGTGATTTTAAAAAAATGATCTCCTAGCAGTGTGTGGAGAAACTGGTGCCTGTCTCCTGCATGTATTTCATGAGTGCTCAGAACAGCTGGAAACCCAGCATGGACTATGTGATGCACAAGAGAAATGAACTACTTTGGTCATTTCAGAAACACTTTTATTATTTGGCCTATGTCATGAAAGAAGCTGGAACCTCACCACTAAAATCATTTAGATCCTGGCAGTGGATTCAGTAGGAGCAGGTTTTTTACAGCACTATAATTAGTATTAATATTCATGTGTCAGTCACAGGGCTGTCAACAAGGATGCATCAATTAGGTGCTGGGGGGTGGGGGTAGTTGGTTTGCCTTTGCTTTTCACCCACTGACCTTCAAATGAGAGTGGGGCAGGAAGGGGAGGGGAGAGCTAGTCCATTTAGCAGGTCAGCAGCAATAGTGCTATCAGATGCCATGCTGAACTAATTCCTAATTGGGGCAGTGTTTGTCAACACTGACAGAGCCCTAATACACTGTAATCGCTGGAGCCACAAGCTCTGATAGAGATCTTAATCTCTCCACTCGGTCCCTTTCACATCCAGCAATCTTGTTTCCCTTCCCCATCCATCGCCACACATACACGTGCACAGCCCAGCTACTGAATAGCCCTGATCTTTTAAAACACTCTCCCCTTTTTCATATGTACGAAAGGATGACAAGAAGGTCAGGGCAGGCTAATGGAAAGGGGTGGGAGTATTGTGCCATAGAGGCAAATCTTTCAAGGGTTTCAGGCCAAAACAATGGCTAATTTAATCAAAGTAACTGTATTTGTACTAAACACCCGCTCTTTGAAAACTGAGACCTCAATAAGCTTTTTCAAACTGGGGATCCAGAATCACAAGACACCTTTGAAAAAATGCAGGCCTGTATTTACAGTTGTACACTTGTCATCACATCATCTGAGCACTTCTCGGGCAGAGATGAATTTTACTTTTCACAACACCCCTGGAACTTGGGAGATGGGGGTTATAGCTCCATTTTACAGCTCAGCAACTGAGGCAAAGAATAGGTGAAGTGATTGGCCACAGGCCATATGCAAAATCTGTGACTGGCCTAGAAAATGAATTTGGCTTTTTTGAGTCCAAGACTAGGTCCCAGTCCATGAAACGGTTTGTATACCCAAATCTTTTTGTTATGCATCTGCTTTACCCCCTACTTGAGTTCTTATCATTATTTCCCCCACTTCTGGTAGTATCATTATATGGTCTCTTCTCATACATGGAATATGTTTCAGTGGCACTTCTAATAGGCTCTACACAGTTTAAAGGGCAAAGTATCAATGAATTTAAGGCAGAGGAAGGTGATATTCATAGATTTTGAAGACCAAAAGGAGCTGTTCTGATCATCTATGGCTCAATGTGTACATGGAGGGAGGTATCAAGGTGGCGTTCCCCAGGGGTTAGGTATTGTTTAATATCATCATTAATGATTTAGATGATGGGATTGAGTGCATGCTTAGGAAATTTGTGGATGACACCAAGTTTACTGGAGATGAAGACCTGCAGTCATGAAGCAAGCACTGCCTGCTGGCTCCTAGTCTGCGCATGCCAAATTCCAGAAATGAGGCAATGTAGTCACCTTCAAGTAGTGCTGAGCTCATGACAGTAAACACACCTAAGGCTCTGGATATCTGTAACATTTTAAGAGCTATAAATGCCTTTGAAGTACTTCAGAGAGTCAGTGGACAGTCAAACAGGGTCTTTGAAGGGCTCCAAAAATGGCCAAAGCACTCTAACAGTAGCCCTGCACAGTTACGATTTAGCAGGACTTCAAAATGAAGCACTTCTTGCCATGTGTGCATGCTTTATGGAGCATGACAGGGGAAGCTCAGTCTTCCAGCACCTCACAGTGCTCTGCTCTCTCTTCCTCATCCTCCTCTACAGAAATTGTGGGAAAAAGCAGGACAGACTCTTAATGAGTATCCCATGTTTGAAGTGCTTTGAAGCAGCATTTAAAAGTGCTTCAGACATTACACCTGTCTCTACCCTAATAAGACTGTTCTGGTTGCATGCTCTGGGGTGCTCCAAGAGAGCTACATGGCCTAGTCTTGGTGAGCTAGCTTACATGGAGCTGGAGCAAGTGGGTGGGGAGTGGATCATGGCAAGAGAAACTTGGAGGCAATATAGGCAGGGATCCTGTGTCCACACTGTGACCTCTCCACCTGCCTCAGAAAGGGTGTGGAGTTGTTCTTCATTTCTCATTTTTATTCTTTTTTCTCAACTTGTATTCCTCTTTTTCCTTGTGCTACTTCCTCTTGTGTACCCTGTGGAAGTTCACTGTGTATCCCCCCAAAAGGGCTTCTCAGACCCTTATCTGAGACATGCTGATCCAGTTTGAACACTTGCAAAGAAAACACCAGGGGTTCCTGTCTCAGACCCATAACTTATCATTCAGTTAGAGCATATCTTTTTGAAAAAATTCTCACTACATATTCCAAAGCAATAGCCAGCCTTGAGTTTCCATTTTGTGAGCACTGCTGTAGATTTCCCTGTATGCAGCCTGCTGTTTCATCACTCTATTAAGAAACCTTTGCTACGACCATGAAATTTCAATTTCTAGGGCCAAGATTGCAAGAAATGCACCAGGTCCCTCAGCTGAAGTGACTGCATGTCCTACTTTTACTCAGACAGTCACAGATTTTCACATGATATCTCAGTGGCTGCAACGTTTCTTTTAAGATGCCTGAAAAATTCTGGGTTTTAATTTCATCTGACATTTAGATTTTGTTTGTATAGCTACAGAATATTTCTTCAAGATTCTGCACTTGGCTATTTCTTAGCTCGAAGTGAATGTTAAATGACACATCTTTAGTGCTTCATCATAAACTCATTCAGGTACCACTGAAATAAATGTGAAGTGGATTTCCAGGAAAGTTAAGTGTCTCAACAGTGTGGGGGGGCTGGACCTAAGATACTAGGAAAAAAACTTCTATTTGGAGAACTCTCCCCATGATGCTGTTGAGTCCAGCAGAAGTGACACCAGCATAAGGTGTGGATGTGTGTGTATGTTATGTAAATACACACACACACACACACACGTATGTATGTATGTATGTTATGTATATACACACATATACATGCATACATATATATACATACATATACACACACATATATATATGGACACACATATACACATACATGCACATGTATATTTTAAATATATATATATATACTCTTTATTTATAAATATATAAACTATGCTGGTGTTACTCCTGCTGGACCCAACAGCCTCATGGGGACAGTGTGTGTGTGTGTGTGTATATATATATATGTGTACACACACACACACACACACCCATATGTGTGTGTGTGTGTGTGTATATATATATATGTGTACACACACACACACACACACCCATATGTGTGTGTGTGTGTGTGTATATATATATATGTGTACACACACACACACACACACCCATATGTGTGTGTGTGTGTGTGTATGTGTATATATATATATATAGATATATATATATATATATATATATATATATATATATCCTTCTTTCTTTTCCACAAGTGTTTTGCTATTGCAGGAAATGATACCACAAAAGTTTCCTTGGTTTTGATTGTGTAAGTGCAGTTATTTTATCCTAGGTCCTCAGGTAAGTGGGCATTTCTAAGGGGGTGATTACTCAGCACCACCTAGTTTAAATTCTGGTACCCCTTTGTGAAAAAAAAAAAAGTGTTGCCTTGTTTGCAGGTTCTGGGAAAGAGAAACTACACTGAAGCAACTGGCAAGCTGTGGATTTTGAATCCGCTGCACTAGCTGTACAAACAGAAGCGAAGATGTGGGTTGGGTCATTTGATTGGGAATTCCATGTTAGTGAGATCCTAGTGAGTTAAAGGTATCCTAATCATAGAGCTGAAAATGTGCATGTGTTGCCATTTGTAGCTGCATAAAAAAATCACTAAATTAGCCTTGCTTTATTGACTTAATTCTTCTTATTGTGTTCCCTCTGATTTCTACCTTCTCCCCCCACCCCCCAGGGAGCATGAAAAGTTCTTCCTGTTAGCATGAAGGCACCCAGATACCTGAGCCCAGCTGGAGTTAGCAGGATGTGAGGAAAATGTATTTTCAACTTCTGAATTCACACATTGGCCTTGTGAATCCATGGCTGTCCTCATACAGAACACACCAAAGTGAGTTATTAGAAAAGCTAGAGAAATGCCACAACTCCATGCCACGTAGCGTTTTTGTCTTTCCTTTCACGTCAGCTCCAGAAGCCTTCCTTAGCCAACCCTAACCATGGCATGCAATATGCTTACCTGTGATTTATTGATGATAATCAAGGGGCAAGCCATTTGTAATCGAACATACAACAAAGACATTCTCGTGCTGAGAGGGAGTGATAACGCACCATTTAGTAATTTTTGTGCAGTCAGTAATTTGGAGAATGAATGATAATTTCTAGACCTGAAAATCTGCAATGACAACCCTTAGTGTTATTCACTTTGTGAATAAAGACACTTTACTCTCCATGTCTTGTGATAAATTCCTTTTATTAGGGCCACTTACGCAGGACTTTATCTTAATCGTCTTACGTATGGGGCAGTCTCAGTGGTGAGGTTGGGTCATTTTTCATTACAACCTCAAACATGCAATAGAAAGTAAATAAATACTAGTCAGTGATATGAAAACAGTCATTTAAATGAAACAGGCTTGCTAATGCAACGATCTCACCCACTAGCATGCAGGATATTTACTCAAAAGACACACCAGGGAGCAGCGACTCCTTGCCTAATACCGCCATAACCAGGATGGGTTGTAAACCATGAAAAGTAGATATCTTTGGCTACCATAGTGTGGTACCATTAAAGAGTATGAATAGACCACAATGTGACAATATGCCTCCTACCATCATTATGAAACAAACAAACAAACAAACAAACAAGGTTTTTATTGGCTTTCAGATTTCCAGTCAGAAATACCATGTAAATGGCTTGGAACATACCTAGACCAAGGGTGCCTAGTTTGATGAATACAGGGCATGTCTACACATGCACATTTAATGCACATTATCCCAATTTAAGGCATGTTAAGGGCATGAGTCTACACATGCACGCCCTTAATGTGCCTTAAAATGGTGATTTAAGGCTTTTTGAGCCTAAATTTGATACCTGTATAAAGCAGGTATCAAATTTATGCATGAATAGCTAAATTGCATTAGCAAATGTGTAGACATGCTAATGCACATTAACACGGTGTGTATCTATTGACTTGGGACCAACTTGAGTCCCAAGTCGATCCACACACCTGCATTAATGTGCATTAGCGTGTGCATGTATAGACATTCGTAAATAGCCTGATGTGCATTAAGGCAAATGTGCATTAAGTTTAGGCTCACCGTCCAAGGGTAGCGCTGTGCCGGTCACTTCCCTCCGTGCCGAAGCCTCCGCCCCTCTTGGTAAAGGACCGTCCCCGAGGTGTTCCTCCTCCCTCGGCTCGTTTGTGGGCTGGTTTCCTCCGAACCGTCTGCCACAACTTTGGTGATCTACTGGTTCAGTGATATAAAATCCAGGGCATACCAGTCCACAAATGAGACTCCGATCCCTCAGGGGTCCCATGCTGTCGAGGGCTCCGCCGCCCCTACACCCTCGCCCGTACCTCCAAATCTCTCGGCCGCCTGCGTCCCTCTCGTCGCCAAGGGCACGTCCGAGGTGCAGAAATCAAAGAGAAAACAAACAACTGAATGCTCCCAGCCAGGGATTCCCGGAGCCCGAAGGTTATCTGTCCCTTTTACCGGCTTCTCCGGTCCTTCCCTGTCCGGCGTGGGGTTACCTCCCCCAGTTCCGGCTGTACTCACCACGCCAGATCTGGTCCTGGGCTTGCAAAGTCCCCGAGCCCCTCTCGGACACGGCTGTCTCGCTGTCTTTGCTGCGAGTGCCCCTCTACTCAAAAGAATACGGCTCGCCGGCTCTCCCTGAGCCGAGCCGTTCTCCGCGCCGTCAGTATCCGCGGTGCGGCCGCTGCTCCTCAGCTCCCGGGTCCCGTTGGGGTTTTCCCCGGCCCCAGAAGGTCCTCCCACGCCGGCCGGCTGTCTCTCCCCATGCACGGGTACTTCCGACGGCTCCCTCTTCGCCGCCACCGCCTTCCGGATTCCCCCACCCAGCTGCCTCTGGCGTCCCTTTAATAGGGACCGGAACTGCCTCAAGGCTTCTTCCCCGGTCACACCTGTGGAGCGTGAGGGTGCCCGGCTGGGCAATTTGGGCTGTGGGGCGTAACCCGGATGGGTTATTTCCGGGTGGTGGGGTTCCAGGGACCCCCTGCTCCCTTCCTCCCCCACACTCACGTAAAAGCACATGCAGATATGGCCATTATGTTCTAATGGGTTACCAACAGTCTAATCACAGCATAGGGTGTGAGAATGCCTTGGTGACTGGCAAAAAGCTATAGAACTGTTCATCTCAGAGCCACTGGTACCAATCCAACCAAGAAGCTTCATTTGATGGTTCCTTAGTAAAGTGAGTCAGTGGTTTAATTTTCTGTTCCAGTGGATTGATTCCCACATGACAGAAATCACCATGACAACTTATGCATTTGTCACCTGAGGTTCAGGAGAGAAGGTAAGGATTAAATTGGGCATGGAGGTTGACCAGAAGGTTATATATTAGATTCCAAATGAGCTCAATGCAAAAGCCACTCTAGCTGCAAAGCAGGGTACAGTATCTACCCTTACGTTACCCTTAAGTAACTCAAGCAAGTCTGTCTCTACATATGATTAGGTTCTTCTTCATAAAACATAACCTCAGTATCCCATGGCCTCTTTCCCAAGTTTGTGGTGAAACTCCATATGCACATACAGCCCTAACTTTCTCAACTTAGAATCGTAGAGAAATAGGGCTAGAAGGGAACTCCAGAGGTCACATCTAGTCCAACCCCCTGCCTGAGGCAAGATCATTCCCATCCAAACCATCCCATGCAAACCATAATCTAAATCTACATAACACTACCATCAACCCTGACAACCCAGAACTAACACCCTAACCTGCCACAGGCAAAGCAGTGGCCATGGCATCCAATGTCCTTCTATGACATGTCAATATATGCTCAAGAGATCCCAGCAATCTTCTTAGGGTCATGATTGACTCCAGGATGAATATGAGTTGCTGTCACGGGGGCACTTGGGTGCCCCGTGCCTAAGTAAGGATTAGAGCAGCTGCCAATCACCAGGGCAGCTCAGCTGCGGGTTGCTGGAGCAACCAGGTTGGTCACGTGACCGGAAGGGTGCCGGGCTGGGCCCTTATAAACAGCCAGGCCAGAGCCTGGCTGGGAGTTCCCTTTGGGCAGCCTGGGGGTAAGAGCTCTGCAGGAGGGCTAAACTGAGCAGTGCAGCCTGAGCACATAGAGGGCTGCATTATGGTGAAGGCAGAGAGAAGCCTGACCGGGAGGCTTTGGCCAGAGAGCCAGGA
>NW_017728983.1:1531924-1532443 GCF_001723915.1 Gavialis gangeticus
TGAGGCTGTAGGGGTGTGAGGAGGCCTTACAGGAGCTCCCCAGTAGTCTGGGGGTTCCTAGGTGCCCTGTGCGGGCACCGAGCAGCGCCGGGAAGGCGCGGCAGCTTGGCACCGGAGTGGTGCAGTGTGTGGGGTTGAGACCCCAGCCTGAGAAGGCAGTACTTGGCCCAGTGAGGGCGTAAGACCCTGAGAAGGGTCAGGGGGCCAGGCACGGCTGCATGGCACCTGAGCCCCAGCGCCGGTGAAAGCCCGAGATAGAGCTGGCGTATGCGCCGGTGAAAGCCCGAGACAGGGCTGGCGCGTAGGCTCAGCGGAGAGAGCCAAGGGCGCAAGTAGCACGGGAGCAGGCTCCGGGAGAGCCAAGGGCGCAAGAGCGCTGGAAGCGCGTGGCATAAAGATCCCGAGGAGGGTCAAGGGGCCAGGCACGGCTGCGTGCCACCTGAGCCCCAGGTGCGGGTTTTGGCACGGGACAGGCCCCGTGAGGGGCAAGAGCGCAAGAAGCGCAGAGACAGGCCCCAG
>NW_017728983.1:1532950-1533864 GCF_001723915.1 Gavialis gangeticus
GAAAGTCTGTTCACCAGGGCCCCCCTTGGAGTCACCAGGAACAATGATCACAAGCTGAGGGAGGATAGGTGCAGGTTAGATATTAGGAAGAACTACTTCACTGTAAGGGTGGCCAGAGCCTGGAATAGGCTTCCCAGAGAGGTGGTGCTCTCACCTTCCCTGGAAATCTTCAAGAGGAGACTGGACAGGCACCTGGCTGGGGTCTTATGACCTCTCCCAGCCCCAGTGCTCTTTCCTGCCCATGGCAGGGGGTCGGACTCGATGATCTGTCTAGGTCTCTTCCGATTCATTGATTCTATGATAGGAAAGTAAAGTTGGAAGGGACCTCATGTGAATATCTAATTCAGTCCCCTGGCTCAAGGCAAGATCATCCCTGACTAAACCATCCCAGACAGGTGTCGGTTTAACCTCTTCTTGATAATTTCTGGGGATGGAGATTCCACAGCTTCTCTAGGTAGCTTGTTCCAATGCTTGGCCACACTTACAGTCAGAAAGTTGTTCCTAATCTCCAGTCTAAATTTCCTTTGCTGTAGTGTGAGGCTGTTGCTTCTAGCTTTGTTTCCTACAGCCACAGAGAAAAGGTATCTCCATTCACTTGGTAATCACCTTTCAGGTATTTGGAGACTGTTACCAGATCCTCCCTCAGTCTTCTCTTTCCCAGACTGAAGAATCCCAATTCTTTCAGCCTGTCCTCATAAGCCATGCTTCCCAGGTCTACAATAATTTTTGGCACTCTTCTCTGGACTCTTTTCAGTCTGTCCACATCTCAGTGTGTGGGGCCTTAGATTGGACACAGTACTCTAGGTGAGGCCTCACCAGTGCTGAACAGGGTAGAAGAATCGCTTCCCTTGATTTTTTTCAAGTGACATTGGTGTTAATACCACCCAGTAAATTGTTAGCTTTTTTTTTTTTTT
>NW_017728983.1:1538864-1543287 GCF_001723915.1 Gavialis gangeticus
TTTTAAAGTAAATTGGTTTTTAAATCCCCCCATAAATTTTTTTTTTTTTTTTTTTTTTTTTTTTTTTTTTTTTTGCATAATAAAAAGCCAGGAGGTGGGGCTGAAGCACAGCTTTTGCAGATCAGTGGTACTTTTTGCTAGTTAGACTATGTTAACACAATCACACCTTCATTTTGCTTTGTAGACATATTATCCATTTGGATCTTTGCTGATATGATTTAATTCTAGACAGGGAATGAAGTTTGGAAACTTTTAGGTCATTTCTGTTCTATCCTTCTCACCTTTATATTATCAACAATCAGCAATAGAGGAGGTTAGCTTTCTTTTAAAACACAGGCATAACGTGATCTAAATGATGAAGCAGGTTAAGAACAGGAAATCTAAATGAGGTGGAAATAATCCATTAATTGGGAATACATATTTTAACCTTTCTCAAATGCTTACACTCACAGAGGGCCCCTCTGAAAAAGAGCAAGGCAGGAGCTGCGAGAACAGCTTAATGGAAGGAAGGGAATGGCAAACAGCTGGGGAAAACTCTACTAGCATCAGCTCTGGGCAGCATCCTATAAATACCAGCCCTTTGCAATTCTTCTGAAAAACACAGTGGATGCCACCCTTCTGATACTCTGTGTGAGGGTCTGGCCAGGACCCTGTAGGTGGCCAGGCCTGTGGATAGGCAACTAGGAGGTTAGCAGGGTGGGAGCACAAGTTACCAGAGTTGAGAGGGGAGATCCAAGAGATGTAGTCCAAGATATAAGCCAAAGTCAAGAGCCAGAGATCAGACAACCAGTGCCAAGTTCCAGGGGAAATCCAAGATCAGGGTCAAGGAAGCCAATCAAAGTCACAATGCCAGGAAAACCAGAGAGAGCAGAACCAGTTCTGAGTTTAGAGGAGATCCAGCATCAGGGTCAGGAAAAGCCAAAGCTGGTTCAGAAGTCAGGAGACCCAGGGAAAGCTGTGAATGCAAGGCTAGCTGGAACAAACCGAAGCTGTGTGAAGGCATGCCTTCAGCCAGTGGCTGCACATGTTTAAAAGGGATGACTGGTGTTTTCAGCAGCCAATTTGCCTGGAAAGAACTGAGTCAGCCACATTAGCCAGGGATTGGGGGCAGGTGTGGTAACTCATGTGCCTGACCCAGACAGGTCTGCTTGATCAGAGTCCCTGACACTACTAGTTTAAATGACACAAGACCACATGCACTGGCCCCAAACACTTCTTGGCAAAAATTCTCAGCACCAGAGGTCTTTCAGTCTGGGGCACGCTCTACTAAGGTCAGCTGAACTCTGTGACATGCTCCCAATTACATTATTTTTTTATTCTACCACCTTGTGCAGAGATCTCTTCAGCTAAACCAGAGATGAGCAGAAAGAAGGGTGGACAGTATTTGGATTGGTAGTTTCAAAGGGGTGGCTGTAAGAGATAATCATAAAAACATTGGGCTGGAAGGGGCTTCCAGAGGCCATCTAGTCCAACCCTCTGCTTAAGGCAGGATCATCCTTTTCCTAACCATTCTAGCCAAGTCTTTGCCTAACCTATTCCTAAAATGACACAATCAACCTCACTGCTGGTGATACTGGTGACTGTGTGGTGATATGTCTGCCTTAGAAAATACTCCCCTGGTTAAAGGGCACTGGGCGGTGGGAAAGCATTTCCCTTCAGATTAAAGGTAGAAATCAAAGTTCTGCCCACTTGATGCCCTGCCATCTAACGCTGCTGACAAGGGTAAGAGTAGGGCTGGTTGGGAACTTTTGAATGAAATATTTTTCCTTCATGAAATGCCAATTTGGCAAAATGAAAACTCTATGTGGGATTATATTGATTTTGATAAGTCCTCAGTTAGAAAAATTCCTCAAGTCCAGGATATAGGCAGGCAAGGTTCTTGGGTAGATGTGATCTCTTTTATTAGACCAACTAAATAGTTGGAAAAAAGTTTCTTTGCAAGCTTTCAGGCATAAACACCCTTCTTTAGGCATTGGGAGACTCAAGTCCTTTATGGGGTTTTTGTGGAAGCCTGAGAGAGAGGAAGGGAGAAAGCACACTGTCCCATAACAGTAAGTAGCCTGCTGGGTCAGACTCTCCACTGGGATGGAGACTCATGTTCATTTCTTTCCTGACCTTTTCAAACCTGGGTCCTCCACTCAAGGGCTTGCAGAAAATTACCTTCTAATAATCTTTGTCTTGTCCCAGTGCAGTCTGAAAAAGTATGAAATCTCAACAACTGCTGCAGGCAACAAACCACCTATGACTGCTCTAGAAAACTAACAAAGAGTTTAAAGGATGATGGCACCTCTGTACCAGTTTTAGTTGGGCCAGATAACCTTATGTCCTAAACTTCATATTCCCTTGCCAAAACCGTTGTTATTTTTGCCTTTATCATTGCACAAATCAGGTTTTCAGCATACTCACTCAAACCCTCAAAAATGACTTGTCAAGGAAGCACTAGAATGTAAATCATGCAGACTTAGATACACAAACACACTCCCTTTATTTAAGCCACCACAACCAATTTCCTTCCAATCCAGGCCTCCTCCCTACCACCTGAATCTGCACATCCCATTAAACCAAACTGAGCTCACAGCCGCAGCTAGATCATAGCTTTGACATTAGAAGTAATGGGCTTAAACTGTCATGGGGTAAATTAAGTTAGACTTAAGGGAGGGTTTTCTAACTGTAAGAATAAAGAGTATTGGAATACGTCACTTAGAGATGCTGTGGGATCTCCATTCTTGGCTGTTTTTCAGAACAGTTTAGGTTGATCCTGCCTGGGCCAGGGGGAGGGACTGGATGACCTCCTGAAGTCTTTTCCAGCCCTATTTTCTGTTGTTCTCTGATTACCAGGCTACAGTCCTGTCACCTGTGAAACACTGTCATCCTCTTGTCTTTCATCTAGACTGTTCCATTCAGTTTTTCCTTTTTGGTAGTCTCTCTAAATAAATCTCATCTTTCCTCCTAATCAAACAGAAAGAATACTCATTTTGCTGGTATTTTGGAAATGAAAGCTGTGTACAGCTCAGCTGTGAAAAAAACCTCCTCCCCTGACCTCTACCACTTTCCCCAACTCTGCATGTGCCACATGCTAAAAAGCTGTCATGTAGCAGTGGCTCGGATAGTGCTGGGTGTACCCAGTGCTGCTCTAATGCACCCAACCTAACCTGAACAACACATCGTGTACATCAGAAAGTACCCACGTGACATTTTCTTGGTATTTGGCATGCGCAAAGCAGGAATAAAAGGGCATGGCATGCTCCTTAGTACGGCCCAATACAGTGCAAATATGCCCTCTGTGTCATCCACATCAGGCCTCACCAGCTCGGGCAATTTAACAGTACAGTATTAGCACATGGACAGGTCTATGAATATACAAAGATTATAATAGCTCCTCTGTGATGAGGGTATTTATGAGCCTAGAACATTTGGCTGAGATATGGTTTTCGTGGCTTCATGAAATGTTGCCTGCCACAGGGCAATGGTATGTGGTAGTGACACATATTTCTTCTCTGGGGGACTTTAACCCAGTCTCTGCAACAACAACTTCAGTTATATGGTGTCAGATATCAACTTCCCAAACTATGAGCCACAGTCTGGTAGTGTCGCTCAGTGCGCGGATTGGACATCTGTAGAGATTGCAACTTCCGATGAAGTGCTGTGTTGGGCACTGCAGTCACACAGGGGGCTGTCCAAGATGTTCTTCTTGTAAAGGGTTGTTTTGAAGTATCCATATCTAGATCTCAGTCTGTTCAGCTTGACCCATGCTTCTCTGTCAAGACCATGCCCCATGGGGGACTTGTTTGGTGTTGGTATAAAACGCTGTAGGAATAGGTCTGACCTTTCCCAGCAGTTGGTTCATTCCAGGGATGCCCAAAGGTTTGGTTCAGCATTTCCCATCTCTTCCAGGAGCTTTTGGACTTCATATACAAACAGTTTATGACTTTTAAACCTCCGTCTGTTTGGGTCTTCAGTTAATTGTTGATGGGGCAGGTGATTTTCGTTATTTCTTGACTCTTGTCTGTAATGATGTTAGGGTCTGTCTTTTTATACCACTTGGTGTAATGCCCAAGGGTAGAGGGAATACATCTGTGTGTGTGTAAGTTGTGCAACCTGTTATGAATCTCAGCATATGTTAAGTACAGTGTTGAGCTTTTTAGCATGACAGCTTATGGACCATATAGGAGCACAATATTTTGCTGGGACATGTACTAGTGCAAGTTTGGTGGTTCTGAGCACTTTGAAGTTGGCACCTCGTGTCATGCCTCCACCTCTCTTCATTGGGGAGGAGGCTCTTCTCAGCTAGACTGGCTGACCTGCTCCACCGGGCTTTAAACTAAGCCCACCGGGGGATGGGGAAACTACTGTCGCTGTTGGCCCACCGAGTGGCCTTTGCAAAGCCAGCAGGCCAAGGCACATAAGGGATCCCACCCCAGCC
>NW_017728983.1:1548287-1548506 GCF_001723915.1 Gavialis gangeticus
GGGATACTATGGTGGGCGTCTACTACAGACCCCCTACCCAGGGTCAAGACCTCGACAAGGAGTTCACCAGGGAATTGGCTGAGGCAGCACAATCCTGGTGTATGGTTGTCATGGGAGACTTTAACTACCTAGATATCTCGTGGGAGGAGCACTCGGCCAAATCCGAGTGGTCGCAAAGCTTTCTCTCGTGTGGACAACCTCTATCTGATGCAGGAAGTC
>NW_017728983.1:1548517-1549006 GCF_001723915.1 Gavialis gangeticus
ATGACAGCTTATGGACCATATAGGAGCACAATATTTTGCTGGGACATATACTAGTGCAAGTTTGGTGGTTCTGAGCACTTTGAAGTTGGCACCTCGTGTCATGCCTCCACCTCTCTTCATTGGGGAGGAGGCTCTTCTCAGCTAGACTGGCTGACCTGCTCCACCGGGCTTTAAACTAAGCCCACCGGGGGATGGGGAAACTACTGTCGCTGTTGGCCCACCGAGTGGCCTTTGCAAAGCCAGCAGGCCAAGGCACATAAGGGATCCCACCCCAGCCTCAACCCTGGAACAAAATATAGGCAAGGCAAGAGCCCCTATGGGGACACTTGCATGTCTATACACAAATGCCAGGAGCCTGGGGAATAAACAGGAGGAACTTGTTCTCCTCCTAAAAGCAAAAAACTACAATGTCATTGGGATAACAGAGACCTGGTGGGACTCCACCTATGACTGGACCATGGGTATAGATGGCTACACCCTGTACAGGAG
>NW_017728983.1:1549404-1550600 GCF_001723915.1 Gavialis gangeticus
GATGCGCAAGCAAAGTCTATCCCGTCTCAGAGGAAAGGCAGCAAAATGGCACAGCAGCCCCCTTGGCTCTGCAGGGAACTGGCAGACCTCCTGCATCTTAAAAGGAAGACCTACAAAGGATGGAAGACTGGAACCACCTCCAAGGAGGATTACTCTGCACTGGTCTGGACCTGCAGGGAGCGAACCAGGAAAGCCAAGGCTGTGATGGAACTCCAGCTAGCTACAAATATCAAGGAAAATAAAAAGTCCTTTTTTAGATATGTGGGGAGCCGGAGGAAAAGCAAGGGCAACATTGGACCCTGGCTAAACCAGATGGGGCAACTGACAACTGACACCCAGGAAAAAGCAAACTTGCTAAATGGGTACTTTGCATCAGTTTTCCATCAGCCCCATGTGATGGCCCTGCCCACTATGGGTCAGGGAGGCCCGGGCAAGGGAGATTCCTTGCCCTCCATCGAAGCTGACCTCATGAAGGAACACCTTGACAGGCTGGATACCTTCAAATCAGCTGGCCCTGATGGGTTACACCCGAGGGTACTCAGGGAGCTGGCGAGCAACATAGCTCAGTCCCTGGCACGGATCTTTGAAAACTCCTGGTGCTCTGGTGAAGTGCCCGATGATTGGAAGAGGGTCAATGTGGTGCCTATCTTCAAGAAAGGGAGGAAAGTAGATCCGGCAAACTACAGGCCCATCAGCCTGACCTCTATCCTGGGAAAGGTCTTGGAAAAGATTATCAAGGAGGCCATCCTTAACAGACTAGCTGAAGGCAATATCCTGAGGGATACCCAGCACAGGTTTGTTGCAGGTAGGTCTTGATTGACCAATGTAATTTCCTTTTATGACCAGGTGACCTATCACCTGGACAAAGGGGAAGAGATCGACGTCATATACCTCGACTTTAAAAAGCCTTTGATCTGGTATCCAGTGATCACCTCTTGGTTAAACTGGCTAACTGTGGCTTTGATGTCACCATGATCCGCTGGCTGGGGAACTCACTCTGTGATAGGACCCAGAGGGTTGTGGTCGACGGGAGTCAATTGTCTTGGTGCGCTGTGACCAATGGGGTCCCACAAGGCTCTGTCCTAGGGCCTATACTGTTTAATATCTACATCAATGTTGTGAACATTGGTGTTAGAAGTGGGCTGGCCAAGTTCGCCAATGATGCCAAACTCTGGGGTAAAGCATCCACACCTGAG
>NW_017728983.1:1551435-1592618 GCF_001723915.1 Gavialis gangeticus
CCACCAGGATCTGGGGGAACGACTGTTCACCAGAGCACCCCAAGGGATGACAAGATCAAATGGTCACAAACTCCACTGTGACTGATTTAGGCTGGACATAAGAAAGAACTTCCTCACTGTCTGAGCCCCCAAGGTCTGGAATAGACTGCCACCTGAGGCAGTTCAGGCACCCACTTTGAACGCCTTCAAAACACATTTGGATGCTTATCTTGCTGGGATCCTATGATCCCTGCTGACTTCCTGCTCCTGGGCAGGGGCCTGGACTCGATGATCCTCCGGGGTCCCTTCCAGCCCAAATGTCTATGAAATCATGTTGGCTAAACTTCTTAAGGCAGGTAC
The DNA here is from genome assembly GCF_001723915.1 of Gavialis gangeticus. Lineage (NCBI taxonomy): Eukaryota > Metazoa > Chordata > Crocodylia > Gavialidae > Gavialis > Gavialis gangeticus. The sequence goes on from NW_017728983.1 coordinate 1,551,775, forward strand.
CCATGCAGAAACGCTACTGCTGACCTCCTGGATGTGATGTGTATAGGTGAGAGAATGGTCTAATGTGACTCCTAGGTAAGTAGGGATATGCTCATGAGGAAGGATGTGGTTACATCACACAAACTTGCATCCATCACAGACATGTTATGCTTGACTATGTCACTGCAAAAGTTGAAAAGGACTAACGCCAAAAGCAGGTTTTCCCAAAGTGAAGCAACTCTGTCTCAAACACTACACAATCCCCTTACTGGTTGTTACTACTGCTGTGCCATGTCTTGGAGCAAAACTTGTATCTTATAGACCAACTACACACACATGGGACACTGAGAGGGCTGGAAAGTGTGCAGATCCACCAGTAACTTTCTAGACCTTCTCCTGCCCTGTGGTATATTAACAGTGCAACTCAAAGTCAGAGCTGTCAGTTCTTCTTCAAATGGGGAGATCTACACTACAGACCATATCTCAACCCTACTGGACCCAAAAAGCAAAATACTTTTTGATGTCAATAGACTCAGCATTTCATCCAAGCCACATTGCATGGTCGAGGAGACAGGAGAAGTCTGAGTCTGGACTGAGTTTTTGCCACCGGGTCATCTAGCCCTGCTCTCCTAAAGAAAAACCACCCACAATTTATTTATAAAAAGCATTGAAAAAATCAGTTTGCAGAGTTTTCACTCAGCACAAGGAAAATAATTTGATGGGCGAGGATTTTTGTTGGTGTAAGCTGGCCCATCTTGGTAGTACTATTTCCAGCAGTGCAAGGTCTAGTCCTGTTTATTTTTGACTTCCGAAGATCCATAATTTTGTGCAGGAAGCAATTAAGCATTGGCTAACTGTAAGGATGTACTTAAATCTGACTGATTTCAGTGGGGTTTAAGCATGTGACTAGATGCTACATAGCATATAAAAACACTTCCCTGAATCAGAGCCTTACATACTACTGTCTTACAAATATAATAATTACTTAGCTGGGACTTCTACTTCTTAGATTAAGGTTTCTTTAGTGAATACTTGTGTGCAGTGTTCACAAGCTGAGAATTAACTCAATGCAAATATTCTCTGAAAATGTACTGGTTCCATGAAAATTTCTGGCAGTAAATTAATTTGCTAGAGTACTCATGGGAGCAAGCACAATATATTTGTCATCACAACCAAATGAGATCGAGCCGGTTTACAGCAAACCTCAGGAAAAGTGTCCTCACTTTAAGAACACCAGGATAATGGAACAAGTGGCCTGGGGAAGCTACAAATCTTGTTCACTGGAGGTTTTCAAGAAGAAGCTATATGGGCACCTGTCTGGGACAGCTTAGGAACAGCAAATGCTTCATCTGTGTAGCGGGTTTGACTACCTAGATAACCTTTGAGGTCCCTTCCAACTCTATGACTCAGTTTTGAGCTGGTTGATAATGAAGGAAAGGTACCTGAAATTCTAAGTATTAAGTACTGCCCTGTAAACCAAAGGAGTGACCTCTTAGATGCCACTGCTGGCATCCTGTAGCTGAACAGAAAACCTCATGGAAGTGTTGGCACTTTAATAAAGCCTCAGACTGCATATGAGAGTGCCATTTTAATGTGCTATCAAAGCACCTCACAATCTAGAAGAGATTTGTCTTCAGAACACTTCTGGGATATATTAGCCCCATTTTATATCTGAGTAACTGAGGCCTAGATAAAGTGAGCATCCTAATTAAGGTCCTGCAAAAATGCTAGCACAGAGCAAGGGGCTGATCAGAAGTCTCTTCAGGCTCAAGCCAGCAGCCTAACCTTTAGATCTGGGCATTACTTCTGGAGCCATTTGATGTCTCAATGAATATTCAAGGTGTTCTTTGTCCCTAGAGCTAAAACCATGCTGTCACTGCTTGGTCTATACTAACACTTTTACACTTCTAGGTCCATGTATAGAAGGAGGGAGTTTTGATCTTAGCCTAGAGAGATATGTGTTCAGCTGCAATGGTGCAATTTTATTTGAGAGAGGTTGGCATCTCATAATGGCACTGGTCTATGACTGGTCAAGTGACCTGTAGTTCCCAAAGTGAACTCAAGTATAGAGGAACTCAAGTATAGAGGTCTGCTACCTACTTATTTCTGATGGAAATGATCCTGGGGAGGAAGGCTGTGTGTCTGCACCAGTAACCACTGCACAAATCCTTTGAACATTTTAGCACTAAGCATTTGTTTTTTGTGGTATTCCATGGTCTCATTTACAATGTAGAAAACATTTTCCTCTTCTGGCTTAGGCTATTAAATGGATTAAGACAGTTTTTAAATTATAAATCTATGACACGGGTAAAGAAGTTCCAATAATCATCTGCCTATTTTATTTTTGACCTCGATCAGTAAAAAGATCCTTTGCATAGAAAAGATATCAAAGGAGATGTGTGACTCTCATTCCATTGATCTGAAAAGGGGGAGGTCACTGGTTGAATTTGGGATTTTAATTTGATTAATCAGCTTTTGAACTATGCTCATTGTAGTGTTTGATAGAGTCTGTTTCTCTCTTGATCTCTGCTGATTATATTTTTTCTTCTAAATGGTGTCTCTCATTTCAGATGTACTCTTATTATTGAAAGTGTCTAATTGAAGTCTTTGGTCAGATTTGTTATCTGCCTATCAGCCTTAACTGTATATATGCCAAAATGAAGTTGAATATTTGATCAGTATCTTGTGGTTTTCCTGTTTTTTTGGTGCCAGTCATTACTAAATGTTCTTCTGACTTATAGCAGTAAGAATGTATATAATTAGACTTCAGCAAAGTATGGAAAATTTAAAGAAATAACCAAAAACAAGCAGACAGAATTTGCTGCCTCCTGTAGAACCTTAATGTAGATACTAAATCAGACCACACTTAGTACCAGGAATCAGACACGATGAAGAATAACTTCCCTTGATCTGCTGACAACGCTCCTACCAATGCAGCCCATTATGCCATTAGCCTTCTTTGTAGCAAGAGCACAGTCCTGGCTCACATTCAGCTTACTGTCCACTGCAATTCCCAGGTCCTTTTCTGCAAAGCTGCTGTCCAGCTAGTCAGCCTCCAGCCTGTACTAGTGCATGGGATTGTTTTGTCCTAAGTGCAGGACTTTGTGCACTTGTCCTTGTTGAACTTCATGAGATTTCTTTTGATTCAATCCTCCAATTTGCCTGGGTCTCTCTCAATTCCAGCTTTATCCTCCAGCATATCTACTACTCCCCACAGCTTGGTGTCAGTTGCAAACTTGCTGAGGGTGCACCCCATGCCATCTTCCAGGTGTTTGATGAAGATATTGAACAAAATCAGCGGAAGTAGTTCCGATTCCAATAAATTTTCAGATGAAATTTCACAGAGTGCAGGATCAAACCCTTTAATAAGATTCAAATGGCAAGATGCAGCAGGGATGGCCCTGGGCTCCATCACTGGATCAGGAATAGATAGTAGAGATGCATGAACAGAAGAGATCAAATCACATACTCGGTGAGTAACCCTGTCCTAGATGGATAGTACCCACTTCAGATAGAGGCCAGAGGATTCTGATTCCTCCTTACTTTGAGACACTTGTATGGTTTGTCACACCAAGAAAGTCTCACTGAACAGAATGGAATTGAGTCACCAGAATCTCCACATTATAGCAGAAGTAAGCATCCTATTAAAAACGTGTGTCCACTGTCCAGACTAACTTTTCACATATCTAATTAACCAAGGGGACACTTGTTGCCTTGAAATTTCATATGCCACACCTCAACTTTAGGTAGACCTTTTCTGAAAGGTCTTGATAAAATTTGAGAAGAAGCTTCCTGACTACAGGGCAGGCTCTCTCCAACCTATTAGATGCCTAAGTGGGTATAGGCACGTAGGTGCCACCCTATTCCACCCTGATTGAGTCCCTGATAAACCATCAATGCAAAGGATGAGGGGCTCCTCTGCCTCCTTTCTGCTTTTGCTGACTTAATCTAAGGCCAAGCTAATGTTGTTACAGAAGTCAGCACATTAACAGTTTCTCAGGGAACTCAAACAGGATGGAATAGAGCTCTCTCAACTGCCTACGTCCACTTATGTGCCTAGTCAGTGGAATAGGATGTGGCCCGTGCTGCTTCAGACATACTCCTGTTACTGGCTTTTGGACAAGCATCCTAACTTCTTGCTCATGTTTGCTCTGAAATGCCATGACTGATGCACTACAGATACGTTTTGCGGCCAAGGAAAAGGGCTTTCTAGTGACAGTTTCTTTAATTTGGATCAGGGAGGACTTACAAGAATGTTATTATGAAAGGCTTGCAATGGGGCAGGTGGGGAAGGGGTTAATGACTTCTGCTATTGGAGCAGAGATAGAAAGAGGAGCCAGTGAAAGGCTGGGCAAGGCCACTGAGAAGTCTGAGAGAGACAGAGAGCAAGAAGCCAGTTTAAGGGGATCTGCCACTGCTGCCTTCTTTGCCCTGGGGGTTGGTGTCCCTGAGGTTCCTGGCTGATACAGAGCAATAACTCAGTCTGTTTTCAGGAGTTCAATATTAATAGGAAATAATCAAGGACACTGCATGCCAAAATCAACCCTAGGGCAAAACTGAGGGTGCAAATCTGATCCAAGGACATGTAAAAGTTATGGTTGCACGAGGAAGGCATGCATGCCCTCATTGTGCATGGGCAGTACGTTCAGCTGCTGCTGAGGCTGACGGTGGGATGAAAGGCCACTGTCGTAATGGGGGCTATACTTAATATCGTTCTGCCACTTGCTGCAGTGCTCTGCAGATGCTGGTGTGAGGAGCCCACAGCAATGCCACTTCTGTCACACTCTGTGTCTATGCTTCTGCTAGTGCCCGTCCTGCATCGTGCTGTTGCACCCTGCTAAACCCAGCAAGCTGCCACTTAGTGCAACCGCATACCCATACAAGTATGCTTCAAATGTTCTGTGTAACATGGCTCCTTACCAGAGTCATGACTTTACTGACTCTCGAGTATCCTGATCTCTTAGCAGCCGATGCATAAGTTCTCTGCAAGGACTATACACCTCCTGCTTCAGAGTTGCCTATAGATGCCTACTGGTTCTTTGACTTGACAGTAGGAAGCCAGGCTGGGAAAGATTTGGTAGATGATTCTCTGCACTGAAGAAGAGACCGAAGGAATAGTTTCATGACTTTTCCTATGCTCCTTGTTCGGCACTTGAAGAGAGTAACTCACATGCTATCATATATGTATATGCTGTCATATATATTTATATACCTGTCCAATCTGCCAATAGCTTGAGCTCCCTTACATAATGGGCATGTCTACACATTCATTAATTTACCATAGATATTGCACATTTAGTTTAGTACCTGCTTAATGAAGTACTAACTAAATATGCAGTAACTAGAGTGACTGAAGTAGTACTGGCGCACAATTATTTTGTGACACTTACTGAGCATTAGCTTAATAACACTAGGCTATTAGGGTTACAGAGACTATTAGAGACAGAAGGCTATTAGCACAGTTTTGAAACTGCCATGCTACTATGCAGTGTTATTAGGCTAATGCTCAGGAAGTGTCTCATGTAGATGCACCCACTGTTGTGTCAGAAGAGCCCTGCCCCATGTTCTGGTTCTTCAGTTATCCACCTCCATCCCTTTGCTCCCACTCACAGTCATGCTGCCTCTCCTTTCCTTCGTCTCCTTTCTCATTTCATCACCATCACATCAGCTCCAGAGGCAGAAAGTGATGGAGGGAAACAAAATACAGCTGCTAGGATATCTAACTGTGGCTTCACTGGAGAGCAGATCCCTGCCCCAAGCTGAAGAGCACAAGGACTGGCTGTGTGTTGGAGGGAGGAGTAGAAAGGCAGGAGGGGCAAGCTATTCCACAGCCTATCTGTATATGCCCTGACTGCAATGCTGACAGAGCATCACTGAGCTCATGCATGATTTTACCATGCTCTGGATGAACCAAGAGCTGCAGAGTACCTGACTGAGATGCAGAGACCTGGTGCTTCCAGTATGTGGCGCACAAAGGCTAAATGCAAGTGGAGAAGACTTTTTACTGACTAGAGGAGTGCCTTTGTTGAGTGGGTGGGCAGGGGACAGTGCACTGCGGTGGTGTTTCCATGGAACCGAAAAGTACTTGACACGCTAGATTCCTATGAGGAGGAAGAGGGCACGAGTGCTACATGAAGCAGGGCCCAAGATGGCAGAGCCTGGGTACTGAGTGGCACTTTATCTTACCCCGATGCTCCATCAGTCAGGATTTGATCACAGTGCCTGAACCTATTAGGGTGAATTTTCCCACGACTGCAAATCTCAACACAGATAGCATACTGGTTGTCAGAAGAGGAAATCCATTTACATCATATACCAAAGCAGAACTGGTTTCAATGCAGGGAGCTTCGCCCTTCAGGAGAATGAGGAGCAGATGAGCCAGGTGAAATGCAGGTGTGCCAAAAGCTGCGCTGAATCCCCTTCCCCATTCACCGTGGACGCGTGGTAGCCATGAGAAAATGCCACAATTGGGCAGCGTCTGCTAAGAAGAGCTCACAAAATGGAATCACAGGGGTGTTGAATGCAAAGAGGGAGAGGCATAACTGAAGCCAGGAGTGGGAGATCATGGGAAAAGAAGATTACGCAGCCCCTGACCATACTCTGCTTGGCTCCACCAGTCTCCGACTTCCGTGAGCGTTAGGAACGGAGCTTCCTTGAGCCAACTCCCCACACCGATAAATCACAATTAAAGAAGTAAACAATGGTGCAGTAGGAGACTGCAGAAAGCAGCAAACACTTTCGCTCTGTAGGGCTGGTTATAAACTGCAGGATTCCTGAGCTGTCCCCTGTCAGCAAAGTGCTGAGACAACAAACTTAACCTCTCTGTCCACAGTGCGCCTATCAGCCATGGTTATTAAATCCCACAAAAGGGAGAAGAGGAGAAGTGAATAGGGTTGAAAGAAAAAGCACTTTCCCCATTTGGATTACCTCCTACAGAACAGGACCTGCCAGTGAAAGGCGGAGAGTGTAATTGCTGGCCTGAAAGAGAAAAAGAAAAACTATAAAAGGAAAGAAAGAAAGAAGGGAGAAAAAATTGATAATGAACAATTTATCCTCTGAGCTAACGGTTAATTAATTCTGAAAATATCTGTCAGGCTAATGGGGGGGGAGGGGGGAAGAAGGTTGTGGCACCTAACACAATTAGTAAAATAATAATAACAAAAAAGGAAAAGGAAAAAAAAATTAAGGTGTTGCTATCTTTTTACAGACCAGGCCCTTGGCTTCCCAATGTCATTCTCAACACATTTTTTCCCCCTCTCCCTTCGTCTCTTTTCAGAAATTGTTCTCATGAATGATTTATATATGTCTAGTTATCTGGAGTGATTTCTATGGACCCGGGCGCATTGCTGCATAATTGTTAATTTTAATGCCATAATAGCTTCAGATGGAGGAAGAGATTAGGCGTTTATTGCACAATTAAATGAAACATACTTGAGAATCACAAAAGGTTCCGTAATTATTTCAGACCATTAATAAAATGGGCATTAAATTATATGGGACACAAAAGGGAAAGGAAATAGATTTTCATTACAGCAATAGAAGCCGAGAGTAGTAATAGATCCTTGTTGAATTCTCTTTCTCTCTCTCTCTCTCTGAAATTAATTGTTGCCCGGCTTATTTCAAAGCAAAATAAAAGAGAAATAAAGTGTGTTAAAGAACCTCTGATGAAAGGGCTTTGTTTGATAAGGACAATAGCCAGTGATACACTCTGGAAGAAAAAAGCAGGGAGGGGGGAACTCTGATTTGGGCTTTCTGCCCTTCAGTCCTGATGGCTACAAGGGGGCTTCATTCGCTAGTGGGGTTCTCCCTCTCATTTCCAGTACAATAATGCTAATTAGGAATAAAGGAGAAGAGGAGCGGGTGAGAAGTATTGCCCCTCTTCTTTTAAGCTGCAAAAGAGCCTCTGCCTGATATGGGAACCCACATTTTGTGTTCAGAGCTCTCTCTTCCGTATGGCATCAGGTATCAACTTTCCAATCTATGAGCCACTATTTGGCATTGTTGCTCAGTGTTTGGATTCCATCTGCCCTGTCCACAGAGATTGCAGCTTTCAATGAAGTGCTGTAAAGGGTTGTTTTGGAGCATCCACCTCCAGATCTCAATCTTTTCAGCTTGACCCATGCTTCTCTGTCAAGGTCGTGCCCAATGGGGGACTCATTTGGTGTCGGTATAAAATGCTGTAGGAATAGATCTGATTTTTCCCACCAGTCGTATCCCTCCAGTCATGCCCAAAGGTTTGGTTCAGCATCCCTCATCTCTTCCAGGAACTTGTGGATTTCAAATACAAACAGTTTATGACCTTTAAGTCTCCTAAGCCTTCATCTGTTCAGGTCTTCAGTTAATAGTTGATGGGGCAGGTGATTTTCATCATCTCTTGTCTCTCTTGCCAATAATGATGTTAGGGTCTGTCTTCTGATAACACTTGGTCTAATGCCCAAGGGTATAGGGAGTACACCAGTGTGTGTGTAAGTTGTACAACCTATTATGAGTCTCAGCACACTGTTAAGTACAGTATTGAGCTTTTTAGTGTGGCAACTTCTGGACCGTACAGGAGCACAATATACTGCTGGGGCATATACCAGTGCAAGTTTGGTGGTTCTGAGCACTTTGTAGTTGGCACTCCATGTCATGCTGGCTAAACATCTTAAGGCAGGTACCCATGCAGAGACTTCACTGCTGACCTTCTGGATGTGATGTTATAAGTGCTCTTCTGCTCGCATCCTACCTATCACATCTGTAACTTCCTAGATGCATCACCAGAGGTGCAGAAAGACAGAAATAAAGAGGGAGAGGGAGAGATATCAGTTTTCTACAGCAATAAAGGGTTTCCAACCAGCCAGAATATATAATCTTAATTGCATAATGATCACATAAACTAGCAGAAAATAGTAATTTCCTTTGATGGCCATATTGTGGTATACAGTGGCAGAGTAGTATTTCATTGTGGCTGTAAAGGCATGAATTAGGGCAAGAAACAAGATTAATAACTTGATTGTTGGCTTGCTTTATTTCTTTTCCAGTGAATCCTAAAGAGTCCGGATGGTCAACTGAATCTCCTTCCTCAAGAGCTATGATGCACAAAATTCTATATGGCTCATTTTTCTCGTGTTTCCAAATCGATCATCTCCGTGTAAGGTTTGGAAGACCACTGGGATGTAACGAGAGCTGTGAAGCCAATGCTGTGCTGACCATACGCAGCTGCAGAAACTCTTTCCAACCAGTGGAGACATCATCAGCACCCAAGTTAGACTGTTTGACAGATGCCAGAGGGCAGAGACAGAAAAACTGGTTCAAACTGAATCCAGGAAGAACCATAGTGAGGTTAATCAAAAGAAAGAAGTTTTTGAAGCACTCACAAACAATACCACCTGGACCTCAGAAGTTAAGGTAGCATGCAGCTCTGAAGACAGACTGGACAATAAGACTGCAACAGCTCCTGAAGTGTCTTCTTTCTTCTGCAGCTGGCAACAAGACTCCATTATTTTTGCAGAGAAGAATTCACCTTAGTAATGTGTGTGTTTTCCCTGTTGAATCTAGGCTAGAGAAAGCCCTTCAATCCCAGAGCCACAAAAACAAAAATCATGAAGAAGCTACATCTGGTATGTAAATAGGATAGGTCACACAGAGAATGTGCCATGCTGGCATTGATAGGGATCCTCTTCACTGCGTTTTTGTGACTGAGGAATATAAAGCTGTATTTAAAGCTGAGAAGAAGGAAATGAAACATAAGGAGTAAGGCATGCTAAATCTTTCTATCACCATAGTATAATCTAGTGAGCAAAAGGTTAAGGGCTTTATTGAAAGGGATATTATGTTCTAGGACCCAGCTGTATTTGTAGAGCACTGGAATATACTTGTGGAGCCAGTTAGATGGGGAAATGTTTAAACAAATGGCAGAAATGTGCAGTTTTAAGCTATTCCAAAAGAAAGCCCTGGGTGGCAGATTTGTTTTTGGTATAAGAAGATCTGAGGTATATAGTTAAATTGGGAGATGCTGCTCAAGTTTCCACTTCTCTGAAGTTTAGAGAACAAGGTACAGTGCTGGCAGGTACCCCTAGAATCAGCAATGTATGTACTTAACCCAAGAAGGTTTTGCAGTGATTATCCCATAATTCACATAACATATATAAAAAAGATAGAAGGAACAATTTGGGTTTACCTCATCTGTCAATAAACCTCCATATATCAACATGTTCATGGATTTTTATTTCTGGTATAAATTATGTTCAACAAAAGTGAGGGGGCAGCAGATTTGTACGATGCATAGGGAACACTGAAATTAAAACTTGCAGTGCCCTTCAAAAGATGAAATATTTGAGAGAGAGGTTATAAGAAAGGAATAAACCCCATGGGGCTTCAGCAGGTTGGCATTATCCATATTTATGCAAGCTATCTCATAATTCTGAACCTCTTTCTGGCTAAGGACAAATCATCTCAGAAATGTGGGATTGGTTAACATGTTTAAGGATGCTAAAGATAATAAAACTTGACTTATCTTGATTTTAACAGCAGGCAGAAATGAACCAAGGTACTTAAAAGTTCTTTACCACACTTAAATATTTGTTTCTCTGAATAAGTTTTACTAGGGGTTGGCTAACACTCTAGCTGTATTGCTATTGGAATTGTTTTTCAGTGAGTACTAAAATTTGCCAAAAGTGCAATCTGGGGGAAGTTTAGGCATAATCTTAGTCAAAATGGCTTGTATGCAGCCTTATAACCACAGCATTTCTTGTGACTAAGTCCTCCTGGGGCTGCACAGTGTTTGGGAAATGTTGGTACCACTGGAGACAGTGTGGATGAGACCCACAGGAGCTTCCTGGTATGGCAACAAAGCAGCAAGCGAAGCCCCAGACTGTTGCAAAGGCAGTAGAAGGGCTGTTATATATGTACTGTAAATAGTTCTGTATACAGGTCCTGGTATATAATAATATAGTGCTGTTGCACACCACAAGCCTCATCAAGCTACTACAAGTGTGGCCTGTTGCAGAAGCTGAGGCTCCTAACCCGCAGTTGACATTCCCATCCGTGGCAGGACAGCAAGTGAAAGCTGTGTTGACAAAGTCTTGCTTATCTGTGCTGGTCCTGCCCCTACCCCATGCCCAGGGCTGGGCTGGGCTGTGAGGGGCTGGATCCAGGCTTGGGAGCTCCTCACAGCTCTTGGGGTGAGTTTGACACCCTTGCATTTGATGCAAATTCAAGTTCAAGCAACCTGAAGGTGATTTATTTATCACATAAATCAAGTAAAGGTGACTTAGAACATAGATATCTTTTGTCTGTGGATAAGTTCCCTAAAGAACTTCTCTGGTTTATCTCCTCCAGGGTCAGTCTCTTGCCACAGAGAGAAATAGGATCCCAAACTGTGCGTGCATACCCTAAACTGAAGTTATGTGGCTGCAGATGTGCCATGTATGTGCATAAAGTCAAAAATGATTTAGTCATTAAACTATTCACCAACTTGGGTCAAATTCAATGAATACTTTCATTCACATAAAGAAAAAGGAGAGAATTTCCAAAACAGCAGAACAGTTTGATTTGACATTTTTTAAAAGAAAGAGGATCAACTTTTCATTTTAAAACGGCCTTTTTATATTGAAATTGATCAAATGTCCCACCCCTCCAAAGAAAAAAACAACAAGTCAAATAAAAAAAGGATTAAAAATCTAGCAAACAAAACATATTGGGTTTCAGGTGGAGCTTAATACTTGGGGTTGACCAAAATGCATGTTGCAAATTCAGTCCTTAAACTGAAAAGGCCCATTATTAATTGAACCCTAAGTTCAGTGTATCATAGATTAAATTCACCTAGGGTTTACTTAATGATTTATTATCTCCAGGACATCATCATGCAGGTTTCAATAAGGAAGCTTATGTGCGAGAGACTAGGGCCCAAATTTATTTTTTTTTGCCTCTTCACTGACTTCACTGAGTTTCATCAAATAACTGTATGCATCAGTCAGATATCGGGGAGTAGGTTTTAATCCACCTGTAAGTGCCTCCTCTTATAATCTTAGAAAAACAGGGTTTGAAGCGCTCTTGGGAGGTCATCTAGTCCAAATCCCTGCTCAAGTCAGGATCATCTCTAGCCGAATCATTCCAGGTGAGTGTTTGTCTAACTATCACTCAAAAACTTCTAGTAAGAGAGACTCCACAACTGCTATAGATGTCAGTGTCTAAGGCTTAAATGCCTTGCCACAGAAGCTGATCCCAAACAATAGGGCTGATGCATAGGCTTCCTATAAAGTGAACAGGAAGCCCTAGGTGTCTCCCATGGGTGATCCAGGTTGTCTACATGATCAACATGAAGGTTTCTCCAGCCAGACAATAGAAAATGTAAGGGATGTATCTGAACCTCTTCTCCTCTTGGGAGCTTAGATTTTGGACTCGGGACTGTAAGGAACTACTTAGATGGAGACAGATCACTAAGCCAGAATACCCTAACTGATAGCTATGATTCCAAACAGGATCATAGGAAAATAGGGCTGGAAGGGACCCCATGAGGTCGTGTAGTCCAGCCCCCTACTCAATGCAGGATCATCCTTGACTAAACCATCCCAGAGAAGTGTCTGTCTAACCTCCTCTTGGTATTTTCTCTGGATGGAGATTCCACCGCTTCTCTAGGTAGCCTGTTCCAATGCTTGACTACCCTCATAGTCAGAAAGTAATTCCTAATTTTCAGCCTACATTTCCCCTGCTGCAGTTTGAGGCCTTGGCTCCTAGTCCTGTCCCTTCCAGTGAGAGAGAAATGTCTATCTCCATCCTCTTTATAATAGCCCTCCAGGTTTTTGAAGGCTGTTATCAAATCCCCACCCCCAGTCTTCTCGTTTCCAGACTAAATAGTCCTAGTTCTTTCAGCCATTCATAGATTCATAGATGCTAGGGCTGGAAGGGACCTCAGCAGATAATTGAGTCTGACCCCCTGCCTAGGCAGGAAAGAGTGCTGGGGTCAGATGGCCCCAGCCAGATCCCTATCCAGAATGCCTAGTCCTCATAAATCATGTTTTCCAGGACTCTAATCACTTTTGTTACTCTCCACTGGACTCTTTCCAATCTGTCCACAACTTTCTTGAAGTGTTGGGCCCAAAACTGGATGCAGTAACCCCAAGTGGGGCCTCATCACTGCCAAATAGAGGCAGAATCACTCCTGTTGATTTGCAGGTGATACTCCTCTTAATAAAACCCAGATAATATTGCTATCTTGGGGATAGATTTAATTCCTGGAATAGGGATGGAACTGGGTGGTCTGTCCTCTTAAGAGGGGACAGCCAGCCCTGTTGACTAGCTGCCACTGTGGGGGAGTATATTCTAAGGGAATGACTCACCCTGGGCTTAAAACCCGACAGAGAAGAGCAGAAACAGAGACTGAGAAAACGGTTTGGAAGGAAAGAACCAGCAGAACAGCTTGCTACAGTGACGGGCCAGGCTGCTGTGCTAAAGGCCAGAGCCAAAAGGGTTCCTCCTTGAGTGCCCATGACAGGGCGTAAGGGTTTAGTGTTGTTTTCTTATTTGCCTATTTTTTTGCAGTTTAAAGACTTTTTTTGAGTGGGGAGGAGTCAGTGAAGAGCTCCTCAGAGAGCCAACCTATCTGTCAAAGCCTGCGGACTAAGCAGCTCGTCTACTGGGGAATGCAAGTAAAGTATGGTCAAATGATTTACATGTAGCCCAGGTAACTTGGGTATATAATTCTCTTCTCCAGTTGAAGGGGATTGTTAGCTGGCAGGTGTGCTGCAGGGTGGGAACTGCAGACCGCTCAGTTTCCCTCCGTCCCTATAGAACAAGGCCAGGACAGTTGGGGGACTTAACTATATACACAGTGATTTACATTAACTTATCACAAGGGAAAAAAACATGGATATAAACATATATATATATATTTTTTTTTATAAGAGCAGCTCTCCTCAGCTCTTCTAAGCCCTCCTCTTCTCTCTTCTCTGTCCTGGATGTGCTCTCCTCATGCTAGGCATGCAGCTCCTTTTATACGCTCCAGGGCTCCGCCCCTGAAGTCTACCAGACCTGAGTGTTGCAGTCTTCAATCAGGTCCATTAGTGGGGGCGGGGGGACTCCTCTCCCCCTCCCTTCAGGAAAGAGACCTGCCTGCACTCCTCTTGCTGCCTCCTGATTCGGGGATGAGCTCCACCAATCAAAACAGCAAGATTTCAAGCCTGGGACTGAACCCAAGCTCCAAAAGGCAAGCCTGCTACATACGCAAAGGGCCTCTTGGAGAAATTCAGAGTCATGGCTTTAGGACTGGACAAAGTTCAGGTATAAGTGTTTCATTCCAGTGATAAATTGCAATTAGATGAGAGCAACTCTGTGCTGGAATAGAAATAGAGGCTCTAGGTCTGAAACCAGCAAAAAGAAAAGCAAAAGTTTCTATTTAGGAGAAAATGTTCATTGATTAACACCCCCCCCAAGTATTTTGTTAGGTTTATTGGATCAGAAACAGGGGCACGAGCCTCAGCGCTCTCTAGCTGAAGTGATGACCCTTGTTCCTGATGCCTTATAAGCAATTTTATAAAAAATGAAAAAGCTGATGCATGATTGTTATTCAAGGTGAAAGAAATCCACCATAACCAAATCCCTACATCCAGAATCACCTTTTTGAAAGTGCTTCCTTTCTCTCCACAAGAGACTGAAGATGATTGTCTCTTGAAAGAGATAAAGCAACATATACCAGAGGATATTGTGAATGTTCTGTCTGATGAAAGACTTCAGGCACATACAGTCCAAAACATGAACTCCAAGCAAGAGAGTGCTGCTCCCAGAAGTTGTGGACACCTAGAAGCAGTTGAAATTAAGCCTGTAAGCCAATGCTATTTACTTGGCCAGGCTTGGACCAGAACATAGATCTGATGTTCCTGAAATGTAATGAGGGCCACTTGGCCAGTAACTGAATTGTCTCTGTTCCCTGCTATGATTAGCAGCAAAATCAGAATTCACAGGGAATCCAGAGAGAATAAGAAACACACATTTCTCATTAAGGCATACATGATGACTGCCATGAGAAACTGAATCAAGACCCTCCAGAACTGAACACATGACTCTACAGCTTCAGCTAAAAAGTTGTGCTCAGAACTGAGCTGTGATATACCCCCATTCACATGGCATTGAACATCAAGTGCAACACACATCACATCAGTTGACCGAAGGTTAGAACTTCTCCAAGCAGTGAGACAATAGCTTTAATGAGTACCACATCTAGAAAAAAAAATACTGAACTTCTAGATAAAAATGAAGGCTAGTTTCCAGTTTACACAGGCATCGGAGATAATGGGCTGTAACCATCACCTGCTAGAAATCCACACAGTTTCACTGACATCTTTATGCAATTTTCATACAAGCTAAGAATTTGGCTTCAAAGATTTAGCAACTTTCTACCCTGCCCCAAAGAAGATAAGAAATAGCTCTGCCATTTAGCATCAAAAACAACAGACTAAAGTAACTGCTCACTGGTGTCAGTGATTTATTGGGTAACTAATGTCTAAGAGGTTTCTATTCCCCACAGTGCAGGATCTCAGTGTAGACTGCAGTGATTCAGGAGGTCTGCAGTGAGCTCAGGTGTCTCTTTGCTGCACTGCACTGTATTTACCCAGCACTGAATTTACCCACTGCACTATATTTACCCAGCCCCATTGCTGAATACTCCGCTTTTTTAAATGTATTGCTCATCCTCATCACATGCATATGAGGTAGGTCAGGACTATGATCCTCTCACATATGGGGAACTGATACATAGATATCTAGGCTCTTTGGTGTTCTCTTTTAGAGAGGAAGATTTATCTAGTGGTTAGGGCACAATGTGGAGACATCAGAAAATCTTGGGTTCAACTCCCTGATCTCCCAGCTGTCGCCTTTTAGAATCCCAAATGTGAAATCAATCAGAATTAGGCTCCTATATATCTAGAAGAGAGCACCAGTAAGGGGAGGGGTGGGAACTCTGGGCATGAACTCTTTGTCTAATATTCATTTTCACCATTCATTTCGCCATTCATTTTCACTCAGAGGCTCAGTCATCTAGGCTGGCTTTTAGGCTGCATCAACTTCTATAGCAGAAAACATTTTTCTTTGATACTGTCTGAGAAGTACCAGATACATAGCTGGGAAAAACACAATGTTCTATTTCATTTATTCACTTTGTAGAAGTTAATGCTTAAAGGTAAGAGTTATTAGATCTCTACCTGATTGTAGAGATCCTGCCACTCCAATATCAGTTACAAATAAACAAGTTTGTACATGTTTTGAGTTCCAGCTTGATCTTCCTTGTTTACCATCCACTGTTTGGGACTTTATGCAACAGGGAATGCAGCTACATGTGTAATTAGTGCTATTTGGCTTTATTGAGCATTAGACTAATTTACTGCTCAGTAAGTGCCTGCATGTGTAGACAGTGATGCTTTTACTGTATAGTAGATTAATTTAGTGCACAGTAAAGTGTCTCATGTAGACACAGCCAGGGAGACATCTAGTGGCTATATAATGCAAGTAAATGTCTCATTATACCATGGAATTGTATCTTTCAACCTTAATGACAAAAAAAATTGTATTGCTGTTTGTGTTTGTTAGCGCTACACAGCCAACAGTCTGCCAGTGGACAACATGCATTATTTCACCTCTTACATCATCAAGACTGTTGTTTCATAAAATGTGGAACTCCTGGACAGAAGTCTTGCACATGTATCACGGGATGACCTCTGTTGTCACTGGGGTCATCCAGACATAACGGTGACCTTGTATTGATGCTGCTGATGAATGCACTGGGAAGAACTCAGGTTTGGTTTTCAGGCCTCCTCTGCAATTGCAGTTCCTCTTGTTATACTTTTACCTTGCCAATGAAATTAATGTGGCAATGTTAGAGCAGTGTAACAGCAGCAGCAGGGAGCTCTGTGAAGGCAGGTGCTCACCTGCACCAGATCCACAACTGTTACTGGTGGTGGCCAAGTAAGAAAAGTTGAGTGCAAGTAGGAAAAGTATTAACACTGGGTGCAGCCACAAGTGCACTTAACTGTCACATAGACTAATTAGTTACATGTCTACACATGCACAGGTACTGCGTATGTAGACATTGCCACCTGGAGCCTGAGGCTGATCCCCCATGTCACCTTCTAGCCCAGGGCTGCTCCACCCTGGCTCAGATTGCTGCTGTCCTTGGCTCATGTGTAGATGCTGAGCCTGGGAGCAGTTTCCTCTGGCTCAAACAGCTCCAGAGTTTATTTTGTCTCATTAATTGCACATGTAGATGCACCCACTGAGTAATTATCTATTGGAACAATCTACCTAGGGAAGTGATGGCTTCTCTATCATTTGATAGATATAAATCAAGATTGGCTATCTTTCTAAACTGCAGCACTCTGGCTCAGCCAGAAGTGATAGGCTTGATGTGGGATATTGTGGGTAAAGATCTCTCGCTTGTGCAAAGCAGGATGTCAGACTAGATTATCATAATGGTCCCTTCTGGCCTTAAAATTGATGAAACTGTGAATCCCAGGCTGAATTTGCAGAGCTGGCAGCTACAAGAACCATTAGTTTGCCTGTGAAGTAAGCACTCTTGATCTGGAATCATTGAGAGACCATAAACTTGGCGCATTAGCATGCAAAAAAAAAAGTCACTTCCCAGAGCACAACTGCACTTCAAATACAGCCTAGCTAATGCAAATGATCTAAATAGCAGCCCCTTCAAGGCTTCATGGTGCCTTCTGTTTTCACTCACGGCCCTGTTTTACTGGAGTGTGCTTAAGAGCTGCATGAACAGTATGTCCCACCTCCCATTAAAACCAAGAGCAAATGCTGTGCTGTTAGTGAAAGAAGGAGGTTCAGGCCATTAAAGGAAATGAGTAACAGAAGTGTGCCTCAGTAGAGATGGTTCTGCTGTTTCTAAGATGGCAGGGTCTTTAACAGTAGATGACTAGGAGCTTCAGGAGGTACACTGGGTGCACTGAATGAGATTCCATGCTGTATATGAGTGTCAAGCCCCAGCATCAGGCAGGAGACTTTACCTGGGTATCTCATCCCATTCTCATAAATAAATTAAGAGGCTGTGATTTAGATGATTACACAGTCTGGTGGGTGGCAAATTGGTTTAGCAGTCACACCCAGAGAGTGGTAGTAGGCAGTTAGATAAAGCTAAATGCAGTTTATCATGCATCAGCAGATGCACGACAAATAGATCCAAGGAGGTGATACTTCCCCTCTATGTGGCATTGGTCAGACCGCAGTTGGAATATTGCGTCCAGTTTTGGGCACTACACTTCAAGAAGACTTGAGAGGGTCCAGAGGAGGGCCACTCGTATGCTTAGGGGCTTACAGGACAAATCGTATGAGGAAAGACTGAGGGACCTGGACCTCTTCAGCCTCTGCAAGAGAAGGATGAGTGGTGATCTCATGGCCACCTACAAATTCATTAGGGGAATAAAGCAAGGGATCGGAGATACTCTGTTCACCAGGGCATCTCTTGGAGAACAAGGAGCAATGGTCACAACCTGACAGAGAGTAGATTTAGGCTGGACATCAGGAAAAACTTCTTCATGGTAAAGGTGGCCAAAACTTGGAATGGGCTTCCAAGACAGGTGGTGCTCTCCCCTACCTTGGGGGTCTTCAAGAGAAGGCTGGATAGGCATCTGGTGGGGGTCATCTGACCCCAGCACTCTTTCCTGCCTAGGCAGGGGGTTGGACTCAATGATCCCTTCAGACCCTAGCTTCTATGAATCATCTATGAATCTATGAATTGGCATGTGCCTCATTTAAATGGGCTTAACCTAAAATTGCCATTGTTAAGGTGCATTAAGGGCATGTGTCTACATGTGCACACCCTTAATGTACCTTAAAAATGGCAATTTAAGGCTATATAAACCTAAATTTGATGCCTGCATAAAGCAGCTATTCATGCCTAAATTTGATACCTAAGACACATCAATGGGTACACACTGTAAATGCGCATGAGCTCACATTACTTACATATTCGTGCCTAAATTTAATGCACTTTAATGCACACTAGCATGTCCACGTGTAGACGTGCACCTAAGTTGCCTTAATGCGCCTTAAGCAAAGGCGCATTAAGTTTAGGTGCGCGTAAATACATGAGTAGACCTGCCCACAGTGTCTGGGTTGAATATCAAATCAGGGGCCGGGTCAGGAGTTGAAGTCACTGGTTCAATGATAGACAGTATTAAGCAGACTTCTGCTGCTTCTCTGGAAGTCCCTGAAATGGCTGAGTGGCTTGCTATGTGGTGTGAAGCAAGGGGAATCAAGGGCAAGACACTCCAGGTGGGAACACTTCCTGCTGGATGTGATGGTCAGTTGTCAGCCTGATTGGAACCCAGAGGAGGCAGCTCAAAGCTTGAGGGTAGGATGTTGGCTCTTGATTCTGGGCTGTTTTGTGGGCTGATGAGGTTTGCAGGGAAAATTGGAGCAACCAGGGGCTACAACTTACAGAAGCCCCCAGCAGACATCCTATAGGCCACTTAGCAGTTGGAAACAGCTCAGGATCTCTCCTGTCATGCTCCATGCTATGTCTCCAATCACTACCTGCCCTATCTCATTCCTGGCTCACTCCTTGTGGGTGCAAGGCCAACAAATGGCTAAGTAGCCTGTGCCTATACTGCAAAAATCCACCTGGGCTCCTGGTTGTGGGTGCTGTATGCCAATTCAGTGGAGTATAGCAGGTCACTGTAGGTGGATGAATCCCTCAGCTCGTGACCCGACAGACCCACACAGTGCCTACTCTCCTCCATTTGCTTCATCTTGACAAATTGTGAGTGTCTAAGGAAATATCCTGGGGGCCTTCATCTACTCCTGAATCAGGCCCAAAGATAGGCCTGGAAGAGCAGAGAAGACAGAGACAGGGAAGAGATTTAGGAAGAAATCTTGGAAAGATCCTTGAACAGAAAATGGACACATTCAACCCCAGGGAAGAACAGAAAATCAAGTAATACTGTATTGGACTGGCTGCTGCATGCCCACAGACCTCAGCTGAATGGGAGGAGCACAGCTTAGCTTAGCTATGTGTCTTAGGGTAGACATCACCCAATGAAGCAGCTGTATCCTGGCACAGCTGATTCACTTCACAGGGCAGCACACGTGTCGCCTGTTGTTCTGCCCATTGATCATGCAGGAAAAAAGATGATATATTTCCTGAGATTCCCAGGGCTGCATCTCTGTCAGGCGGGCATTCCCAGGGCTTGAGGGGCTGATCCTGCATGAGAATCCCCCAGGCACATGGGACCAGGCCCCGCAAGCCCAGAGAACTCCTGTCCAGGGTGGATGGAGAGTGGGGGCAGCTCTGGGCTGCCCACACTCTCACACCACAAAGCAAATAGATGTCTGTTCGGAAACAGCAGCAGAAATTATTACTACCTGTCATTATGGCCACACTGCAACATAGATGTCTATTTGCTTTCACTTTGCATCCCCAGAAAAACGGTTCATGTGCCACAAAGGCAAAGTCTGTTTCCAGCCTTAGACTCCAAAGGTTAAGAGAGATACTTGCTCAGCTCAAGTGATGGGGGCCTTTGGTCGTGGTGCAGGAAAAGCTGAGTTCTCTCCATTCTGTCCCTGCCGAGTTTCGAGTGCCCTGCCTGGGCAGCATAGTGACAACCATGAAGCCATACACTGATTTGTTACAATACCAAATAAGCAAAAGAATACTTAAAGAGAAAAATAAGAAGCTAAAGAGAGACTCAAAGTCAGGAGAGGGAAAGAAAAAGTCTTAGGGAGATGAAAGAGGGTTGACATTAGAAAAAAATAAATAAGATAAAATAAAACATGAACAATACAAAGTGTTAAAGAGTCTCTAAAAAATATGAGGAAAACAGCTTTAAGTGCAGGAGGAAGTCAACACAGTCACCTCGGTGAATGTAAATGAGATGGGAACCTGAGGGATGTGTTCACATTTGCTTTAGCTTTACTAAGGTTTTCCTGTTTTAAGGGTCAGCTTTTTCAGCCCTTTCAAGTGAGGTAATGTTACTTGGCATAAGTAAGGGGTGCAAAAATCTAGTTCTAAATGCACTGCATGGTTCAGGGTGCCACAGGAGCGAAGCAGGAGCTGCAGCACTAGCTAAGGTTATGTCAGGGCTCTCCTATATATAAAGCGAATGATTTATAATCCTTACTACTTTCACACTAGCTGCCCGCCAAGTGCTATCTGGGAGCTTACTGCTGGCATTCATGAGGGAATGCAAAAGAAGCAAAGCTGTCCAGCCCAGAAGACTGAGAAATTGTTATAATATTCCTGCCTTGTTGAAGTGCTAGTTCGTCCTTCCATTCATGTGTGCTCCTCATTGTACTGCCCTTGGAAATGAATCATGTGGCCTCACTAGTGCAGAGATGCTAAAGATGGAAAAATCCCTTTGTTGCTGTTGTAGAACAAACGTTAGTACCCAAATCCAAGGGAAATGGATTTTATTTCCCTCTGGGGACACCCCAAAACTATGGTGATTCTTAGGATAGCACCTCGTGGCTCCAACAGAAATCAGGGACCCATTGCATTAGGCAGCTTAGTGAAAGGCAAATCCTTGCCTTGAAGAATTAATATGCTTAATGTACAGGTGAGAGGAAGAAAATGCTGCCCTATGGTACATCTGACCCAATGGCTTGCCTCTGGTGGGAACTGAATGCAGATCATCTGAGCTGCAACAGCAAGTGCTTATTCTGCTGTTTTCCCTAAGCCACCTCCCTTCCTGTTGCTTCTAGCATAGACTTTTATGAATTAACACCATCCCTGCTGTTTTCAGCCATCTAGCATCTCCCAGCCTCTCCCCTGCTGCACTGTAACCCAGACCTGGCCCTCTGTCTTCCAAGTAATGGCTAATGCAACACACCACAGACACCAACTTCTTAAGCCATTCTGGCAATGCTGTGGGTATGACAGGTTCTTGGAGATCTATATGCAGGGACGTAGGACAGGGCCATCAAGTCCAGTACCCTGCTACTGCTGGCAACCAAATCACAGAATCCCTTCCAGAACTGAGGTCAAGCTGCAAGTGTTGCATGAGTCCATCCTGAGGACTAGATCCTGCCCTACTGACATTTGGGCTGGCTTCTGTCTGTTCTCCAGAAACCATATTGGTTTTATTCCTATATGCTAGGTATGTGCTGACTCCTGAGTCACAATGCAAAGCTCCAGTAGGGGCTTCCACACCTCCTCTAAACCTTTGCATCCTTTGATAAGAGCACACAATATTTGTGTATTATGTTTTGCTCTGGGGAGAAAAGGCGCTGAAGGCCATGGGGGATTTGGCCATTTCCTTTTGCCCTTATTCAACCTGCCTGGAAATGAGTTGACTTCTCCCATCATCCCAGGAGAGGAAGGTGAAGAATCACCAACAGAGTTGCTTTCCTCTAGCACTGAACAAAGGATTTTATAAAGACTGGGAATCTCTTGCCAGCACTTATTCTGCCCTTGCCATTCCTTCATCACAGCTCTTCTGCTGAGAACTTTGCCCAGCTCCACCTGCATGGCTTCTTGCTACAGCTTTAAAGAAGCAGGGCACAACCCTTCACACCAAGCCTCTTCTGGGGCTGGCTCTATGAAGCCCTCCCTTTAAGGGGCTGGCTTTCATCATGCAGAGAGCCCTGCAGAGATAACGTGCTTAGCATCATCATGGGGGTGAGGAGAGGAAGGAACAGTGATCAGTGCAATGGTGCTTGACTGCCTCTTTCAGTCTCTTAGGCCCAAAGGCAACTGAGCACTAATCGCTCAATTCCCTGGCTTAAAACAGGGAAATCCATGACTTGGCAGCTCTGATGTCTCTGGCGGTCTGCCAAAAATCATGGAAAATTCAGGAATTCCTGGATTTTCTGCCATGGAGTATCCCATTGAGGGCCGTCTCCCCAGACAGTCTATAATGGTCACTGTTTAAAGCAGTCATTTTGCTGTGAGATCAAAAATACTTCTTCATAGGCTCAGAAAACTCCTATGCCATAGGCCTGTTGCAACCCTTTTTTGATAGGGATCATCACAGTTCCATTTCTGGATGTAGACAGGAGAATGACAACAAAGCCAGGAGTCCCCACGGTGAGCTGTCTGCTAGGCTGCATTGGCTGTACACACTTTGACAACTGGAGTCATTAACCTTCTTTCCTGAACCAGGGATAAGATGCTCCCTACTTATCAAAGTCCTGAATCAAAAAACTGAAACCACACCAGCAGCTGACCACAATCATATTTCAGAGCAGGCTTTCTTATCCCAAATACACTGGTGATGTCAGTGGCATTTTGGGACAGGAACAGTCATGCTGACATATAAGACACTTACCATATAAATCAACATAAACCTCTTAGTTTGAGAGGAATAGCTTTCTCTTTGTTTATAACTGGAGTCACCCACTCTTGGTAACTTACCTCCTGCAGAAAGGTCAGAATAGGCAGGAAACTTGTGGTGCCTCCAGCAAGACTGGATTAGAGAGTCCTATATGGGGGTCAGAGAGGGGAGAGCTTTTAGCAGGGATTTTCACTATCAGAATGAAAGCTTTGGGATTTCACTTCACTTCAAAGAAAAGATGCCAATAGAAGCACATCCTCTTCTTGTCACATTGGTAGGCAGAGGCAGTATTAGCACCATTGACATGTAAGCAGAGGAAGCCAGGGGCTCATAACTGTGCTGCGGTGCTGTTAAGAAAACTTACAGGGAAAATTTCAAAGCATTGCACGAAGATTTAGCCACACAATTTCCATTGACTTGAATATTCGTAAAACAGCTAAAACCCCATTGCACCACTTTGAAATTCTGCCCCCCACCTCTCCTCCTGCCTTCAGGAAGCAGAGACAGCTTCTGTTTTAACTTAAAGGGAAAAACTTAAAGGGGCTAAAACCTGGAGGTTCATGGATAAAATATCTTGGCCTCCTGCTCAGGGTCAGACCGATCACCACAACTGAGGTCAGGAAGGACTTTTACCCCATGGACAGATTGGTACAGACTGGGTCGGGGGTGTTACCTTCCTCTCTAGCAGGGAGTGTGGCCCTCTTCCTTGGATCTTTTGAGCATATTTTAATAACCCTCAAAGCAGCAGGACTGTTATCATCCACCTGCTTTACCTGTGGCAGATTCAGGTATATGCCTTGTAGCTGTGTGACAGTTGTGATTGTGTAGTTTTAATAATAGGTTAGACAAGGATGGTTTGGGTAGGGACCATCCTGCTTAGGCAGAGGGTTGGACTAGATAACCTCCAGAGGTCCCATCCAACCCTACTTCTCCTGTGATTCTGTGAACAGAAGAGTCGTTTGTATGGGACAAAAGTTAACCTCCAGGTATACTCCTCCTCTGACTACACATCACCTCCTCTAAAGTGATCTCTGCCTCTGCTCAGTCCAGGTTGCCCCCAGGCTTTAGGGGAAACTCTTTCAAATGTAGCATCATCTGTACATGCAGAGTGAAACCTACCCTCATGCACAGCCTCTTAAAACTACCTTAGTCCCAGTTGCCTATTTGGAGATCTCACATGAGCATTAGGAGCTGCATTGCTTTGGGGCTGGGCTCCTGCACTGCATGAACTTTGCCCTTAGAGGACAAACTATGCATCTTTTCTTTGACATTATTTATGGGGATTTTTCAATAAGATCAGGTCTCTCTCAGCCTCTTCCTTTATCTTGGTACTTCTGTTTATCATGGTATATTGACAATGGTCCCTCAGCCTGTCTTCAGATCATTGGACAATGCTTATCATCTCTCAGCATGTTTGATCAAAGGCCAGATCATGAGTGATATAAATCAGTATAGCTCCTTTCATTTCAGTGGCACTAAGCTGATTTACAGTAGCCAATAAACTGGTCCTACATTATTAATTCCTAAGTCTTAGCACTTTTCCTCAGTCAGTCTCAATGTGCTTTGCATAGGCCAGTACCATTATCCCCATCTTACAGATGGGGAAAACTGAGGATCAAGGAAGCAGCTTGCCCCAAATCACAAGTGAATACCAGAGTCAGGAGTAGAACTTGTTCTTCTGAGGCCCAGTCCGAGGCTGAATCCACTGAACTGCTACTGCCTGCCACTTGACAAGGTCCAAATATAGGATGCTATTCTCCTCTAAATTAATCAATGTTCAAATAGTAATTAAAAATCTCCTTCTAGCATATTTGGCTCTATTTGTTCTCTATTGATTTATGTTATCTAGTGTGCAGTTTTCCACTGTCCTCAGGGTCCATACATTATTGCAGAGGAAATGTAAGTAAAACAGGCATTAGGGGAGTAGGCAGGGAAAAAAGGTACCAGTCAAAACTGTTTTCACACTTCTGAGATTGTGGGCCAGCCCAAGGGTTGCAAATCTGAGTATAATCTTCCTAACCAAGCATTAACTCCACCACCCCAGTAAAGATTAGCAGAGCCCACAGATTGTAGATGAAGTTTCTAAGTCTTATGGTGGTGAAGAGAACAATCCAGGTGTGATCTTCATACAAAATGATGCTCTGCTACAGGGTAAGGCTCCAATCCTGTGAGGACTCAGGGGCTCTCTATGCTGTGGTTGGAAATGTGGTTGTAGCATGGCTGGAGATCTCAGCTGACACCAGGTAGGCAGACATTTCAGCCACCATGTAGCCAGTCACAGGACAAGGGACTTACACCAGTCAAGAGATTGCATTCATGTGTCTGTGGCAATTCCATAGTTCCAGTTACAAGAGCATAAGAACACATCACAGTCATTAATCTGTGTATCTTTATAACAATCCCTTGTTGTAGAAAAATGCTGTGATTTCTATTTTAGAGAGGGGAATGAACTTTTACAAATTGTCAGAGCATCATGCATACTGATACAAATACACAGAGGAGAACAACGGTGGCATTTTGACTACTTGTGATACCTACAAGTGGTTTCTCTATGTGGAGAGGGGGACATTTAATACATTTTAAGTTATAAATACCAGAAGGGACCTTTTTGACCATCTGGTATGAACCCCCTGCATAGCATAGATCAGAGAATTACTCCCAGTGACTTCTGCAAAGCATGAAAAAAAAAATGTCACGGAAGTAATTCTCACCAACTATAATGAGACCAAGCTATATTACTATGAGGGTGATATTAAATCTTATGCTTAGACCACACTAACTCTATAGAATATTAAGTGGTGGTAAAGTTTGAATGTACTGCGAGCAGTTGCATATTAATTGTTGATACCATTTCTTGCCTGCACAGATCTAGCTTGCCACTAGAGGGCTGGCAAACAGGGGCATGGATAGGAGCCAGAGCACCTGGGCTCTATCCCTGATCTATCTCTATCCCCACCTGCGATGGGGTGGGGGACTGGAAGCAGTGCATCATGGGATGCTGGAGGACTGCAAATTGCTCACTTGATCTCTGTGGAGCAGACTGAAGTTATACTAACACAAGCCAGGGAGTGCAGTCCATAGTTAACCCTCCCTTGAAGTGGCATAACTTTGAGACATTCAGAGAGCACTTAGCATGGGTTAACAAGCTTTAATGTGTGGAAACTCGTGTTTTAAGTGCCCGTGGTATGGTAACTTCACCCCAATGTACCTTTACCTTGATAAAACCATATCTTCACAAGGGGTTGTACCACTATAAATGTTATAATGAAAAAATAATCCACTCCTTTAATTGGTCTACTAAATACAAAAGTTTTGTAGACCAGAACTGAGTGAAATGATGAGGAGAAGTTACACAAAATGAATACATGGAAGAAAACAGCTTGTTTTGATATAGCCAGCCATGACTAGCTTGCTCAGTTTAGGTACAGACAATGAGATGGTCTGTTTTCCCTTGAGCTTGCTGGCTATAGGAGGTGTTTTTTTGATTTCCTGGCTGTGGCATCAGGATGATCTGAGGTGATGTGTAGGCTTAAGTCACTTAGCCCCCATTCTTCTTTTGATAGTGTCACAGCATGGCTGCTGATTCATACCATCTCTGCAAGGTTTGGATGTTGACTTAGAAATTATACTCTCTGAACTGCATTGAGATCCTCTTCTATAGCCCAGCCCTCAAAACCTTACCTATGTGATTGCCTTGGGAGCAGTCTGGCTGAAATCAGTGGGGATATCTGTGTGAGCAAGGACTCCTCACATCTGTAAGAGCGTGGAGAATCAGCCCTTTGGTCAACAAGGCTGAGAAATAGACTTGCAGCTATAATCAGGGCTTGTGTGAATTTGCATGTGTTGTTTATTAAATCCTTTTTCACAGCAAAACAGTACAAGGTTGCCATTTGACTTCTTGGGCCAAGACCTCTTCATTCGTTCTTGCCTTGCTCTCTGCCCATTGACGCAGAATAATGACCAATTGGTTTATACGGCACTGATTTTGTTACTGTTTTACCAATAATGGGGTATTTTACATCTTGGACAATGTAAACCAAGTACATGGCTGAGGAAACCCAGCCATGACTCTTCATCCTCCACTCTTCCCATTGGCCTTTCACTCATGCTGCCCAGGCCTAGTCTTCCAAATTTTCATTTGTGGGTAATAAGCTTTCTTTCACCCCCTGACCAGCCAATGCATTGTCTATATGCCATTTTACTAGCCTCCTCTTGCTTGTTTGTCTGTGCTATAATTGCCTGAACAGGCAAATAGCGCCCATTGTATCAATGAGCCCCTGAGTGATTCACTAGGCCTCAAGTTTGCCTCAGTTTTCTGTTTCAGTGCAGGATTCAGGCAATCAGCACAACAAAGGGAAACTAAATGTGGAGCATCTATCTTTCTAGAGACATTTCTTTTGACACATGGAGGATGTATTGCCTTCATATGTTGACTCTAAGAGATATATAGTCAGAGCTGGTCAAGTACTGCAGAACACTTATTCACAAATATTTAGGTGAATACCAAACAGCTCTTCAGTTTGACCATTTTATTCGCTGTTCACATAAACAGCTTGGTGCCCACACAATTATTTGGGGAAGGGTCATCCTTCACCCACATAAATGTATTCACATGGGAGACAGTGCAGGCTTGTGCACGCTCTACTCTACCCAGAATTCCTTGTTCATTTTTTTCTCATGTCTGAAAAGTACCCAACAGCAGTTGAACATCACTAATAAAGAACTATTATTAGCAACTACCCACCCACACTCTATTGGCTGAAATACGTTTGCGTAAGCCATACAGAACGTCTGTATTATGGTTCATAAAAGCATTCATAGAACCCAGGGTGATTCATGCAGAAGATTCATGAACATAAAAAAAAAAAAAAATCAGGCTAAGGCCACGGGCTCATGTTTGCAGTGAATAATTTCAGCAACCTTACTTACCGTGGGATTATTTTAACTGACGAGGATGCTTCAGCTATTTAACCCCAGGGTTAAATTTGCAGGTGCTGTCAGCAGGGTGTGCTCCACAGCAGACCCTCCCTTCTTGAATTTCCTCCCCGTGGACTCCTCCCTGGCCATGGTTGGAATGAGATATGAGACATATTTCTTCCAAGTATTTCATTAATTGCAGGTTCTGGCATCCTCTATACATGCAGCCTGCTGGCAAAGTTGTTCCCTAGCCCCTCCCCGACTGTCAGGCTAGATGATGTTGCAAAAAAAGGAGGGAAAGGGTTACTAAGCAGATGTTGCTTTTGGGGATGGGTGGATGGAAATGTCTTTCGCTTTCATCTCCAGACTTCATAAAGTACAAGCAGCTGCTGGTGAGGTGGGTGCCTCATAAATCATTGTAATAAATAAAAGAATGAAACCAGTGCATCATTTGTTATGTGCAAGTATACGCACAGACACGGGGTTCAGAATATTGCTACTCAGGTAAGTGTCCAGCTGTTAGGTAAGCAGAGGTCATAAAGTTCTGACCCTCATCCCTTGGGCAGAGAGGGGCTCATATACAGAGGATGAATGCGTAGAGCCCCACAGGCCAATTCTTCCAGAGCTGGTGGAGGTAAGTACTGCAGACACAACTACTGCAGACCTGAAGTTTCAGGAAGAGCTACAGATTGACTTCTGAAGTGCTCCTCAGGCAACAAGGAGAAATTCCACTCCAACCCTCGCAAAAGGCCTCTGCTGAAAGCTCATTTATCTGGGCTTTGGCACAGGAGTGGAAGATTTGTTCCTATGAAGTTAATGACCTTCTAAATATAATTCAATGCACTTTTAGGCCCAGATTCTTGAGTTGTTTTTGATTTTTTTTTTTTTTTGCAAGTAGCAAGCAAATAATTGGCTTGAGTCCAGTACTGCTCCAGCTAGTCACTGGAATATCTAATGTGAGCTGTTCCATATCTCATATTTTGACTCACCACATTGTAACTGTAGGGTTTTGTCTTGTGGCACCACAGAAATGTGATGCATTTCATTATTTTTAATGTTAAAATTCAGAGTGATTTTTTTCCCATCAAATATCTTTGTATTTGTTTCCAGAAACAAATGATTAGCATTAGTATTCATTAGTATTCATGTTAACAATTGATAAAGGGCCCACTACAGTAGTATCTGTGCACAGCACACAAAATTCAATTAAAAATATAATAATTTCCTCAAGCAATGATCATATAATCTGCACCCCCCCACAAAGTAGTTAGTAAGACTTCCCCCAAAGTTGGTTTTACTGCATAGGGGAAAAGGACCATGGAGTCCCAGGTGCAGTAGCAAGGTTATGCAAGTATATGAGCAGAACCCAGTTCAAAGGGGCTTAGCAACAACCACAGTTTTATTTTAAAATAGGGGGAAGAATTAAAAGCCATTTGGAGTGCTCTGGATGGGAAAAGGAGCTAAGGGTGTTGAGGCTAGTACTATAGAAATTCATCCTATGTTTGTCGTTTTAACAGGCAAAGGCTCCTCCAGCAGACCTTCCCTCGTCAGCTCTGCAAGTCTGACTTTCCATCTGGAGGAGATCAGGGTTTTTATAGAGGGCCTTTCTACCCAGAACCTTTAGTAAGCGGGGAAAAAAGTCCCTCCACTGTCTTTCTGGGCGATTAACAGCTGATCTACCCAATCATCTGTCTTCTTCCCACTGTTGGCTCTACAACTTTACTCCATCACAAGCCTGCACAAACTGTCATAGTAAAGCCAGAACACAAATGAGTACCTTGTACATGCCAGACAAGGATAATGTTCCAGTTCTGTTGGATCTTTGGCAGGCATGAGGTCCATGGTCAGGGAACTGACTCTGGGAACCCCTTTTCAGTTGTCCATACAACACTAGCCTTGGGATGGATGGATGGCAGGAGTCTCTCTCAGGACATCACAGCTGAAGTAACTGGACCTTTGATGATTTAGGAAATTTTAGTTCATAATTATTACCTTGAACATAACCCAGAAGCAAATTATAGCTAGTGAAGAACCCATAGTAAAAATATAAAATAGTGGTGTCTGCCCTATCTAAAAACACATAGACCCACTTTCTGTTCTGGTAGGAGCTGTAATAAACCCTTGAAGACTCACTCCAGAAACAGCACCAACCTCAAGGTGAGAAGGCAAGGTCCATCTCTGAATGGAAAGAAAGCAATCTGTTGGCCAGTTGGAGGTGGGGGAACAGCATTTTTGGAGGCTGTTGCTCTCCACAAACACAGAAACATTTGATCCACATGGATGTCTTTTACACACAGTCCATATTTATTTACACACAGCTCATGTTTTGCTCTTGGTTATATTTCTATTCCTGTTGTAAGTGGTAGGAGCTAATCATTGACTTTGCTGTTATTGTGCTTCTATGTGAGCCTAAGTATGTATGTTTAGAGATCAGAACAAACTCAGTGGAAATATCGGTTGAGAGTGGAAAAGGAAGAAGAACATTGTTAATGCATGCCATTGCTTCCCAAATCAGTCCATACTTCTAGAGGAGTTCCTGTGTTCAGTCTTTGGACTTCCAGGCATTTGATCTTGCAGTGTATGCCAATGTTATCTAAGTAAAGAAATACTGTATTTCCTCACATACAACACCCACAAGAATATCATACATACCTTGTTTTTGAAAGGCAAATTGGAGAAAAATATATTTTTCCTTGTAGTAAGCAGCAGCTAGGAAGCTGATCCTGCTCAGTGTTCTGCTTCCCCTGGATGGCATGAAGTTTTTACTTGCATTTTTTGCCCTAAACTGGAGGCGAGGCAACAACATGGTCTGGCCTGGGGGCTGCTGATATCAACTGGAGGTAAGGGAGGAGCTGTAGGGGATGGTCAGGAGGCTCCTGGTCCTGGGCATGACCTAAAACTGCACCCTGTTGGGAGTGGGTGGCCTGGTGGGGCTCCCAGTGGTGCAGGAGCCCCCAGGAAATGCCAGGCCAGTCACTACCCTGGTGAAAGGCGGGTTGGGGCATCTTAACCCCTAGCCTCCACAACTGGATGGAGGGCCTGGAGGGTGGACCCCAGAAAGAAAGAGTAAGTGCCATTGACTCAATGCCTGTCTGAACTTCCCCTGACTGTCCCAGGCTGGTGCCAGGACCAGAAGGGCGAAGGGCCGGGGGCCCGCCATGAGGAACGCCCAAGAGCCGAGGGTCTGGGGTCCCGACTGGCCTGGAGGTGGGCCAGGGCTAGATGAGCTGAAGGTCCCAGTGGGGGATCACATCTGAAGGGGAAGCAGCTCAGGGAGCTATGTTGCCCAGTATGAAGGCGGAAGAGACCGCCTGATGAGAGGAACCCAGGTAGGGGTTCAACAGTAGGATGCTGGGGCCCAGTGTGGGGGCCGGTGATTGTAAGAACTATAGATGCCATCTGTGAGGCTTGGGCTGTGGTGTAGGGGAGGAAAGGAGCCGCAGATAGCGCCCCCTGGCATTGGGGCAGGAAATGGGCAGCCTCCCGCTTGATTAATGTCTATTAACTAATTAACGTCAAGGTGTGGCGAGCGAGAAGGCGGGCAGTTAGCCCAGGAACAGGTGGGCAGGCCACACTTAGATCAGCCCTGAGCAGGCCCCCTGTTACATCAACACAAACTGGAATTTGGCCAGAAAGCTGGAATAACAACCTGCATTTGTGATGAAAGTGGTGCTATGGCAGAGCAGCTAATGCATCTTACTACAGTCCAGGAGGTATGATTTTCAGCCCTGTTTTGGGTTTAAAGGCTGCCCCTAGCTGACCTGCCTGTAAGTGGGCATCTGGTCATTAAGGTTGGGATATCATAGGTGGCCAGATGTGAGAGCAGCCACATCACAACACCAGTGTGTGTTGTTTGCTAGGAAATTGGTGTGCCTTAACCATACTAGTTCACTAGGCTCCACTGGGTCTTCCGTTTGTGAAGAAACCCCACTATGACTTTAATGACTCAAAGTAATCAAATTCAATACATTTCACCAGAAAGGTAGACTAGAGCTCAAGTGTTTACATTCTTTGGGGAAAATTATGCCTTAAATGTGGATTCAATGAAGTGTTTGAAGGTTAAAGCAGTTCAGTAGCTAGGACTTCACACTGGTCTCAGTACAAGACCTGTTGCCAGCTACTGTATTAGCAATCCTACTGTAGGGTGAGAGCAGCATGAGATCTCCATGTGAGTTTCCCACTTCCCCTGTTACATACAGAAATATGGTTTCCCTGAGACAAAAAAAAAAAAGAGGCCAAACAATTCATCTAAGATCTCAGGCAACATGTAACACAGCAAGGCACCAGCCATATATCTTCTGCCCCTCGGCTCACAAGACGCTCTTTCCTCTCTGGTCTCAGTTCAGCAAACCACATAAGAATTTGCTTACACATTAAAGCACATTCAATTTACATCAACAGGACTATTCCTAGGTTTAAAATTAAGCATGTGCTTCAATTTACTTTCAAACTGGTGCTATGATTGTCTCAGTTTAATGGCAGACCAGCTGCAAAATATGCATTTTAGCCCAGATGGGTCAGTTTTAACAAAACACCTGACCCAATTGTACACTAAAGTCCAAAACAGACAGATCCTAAATAAATGTAGTGAATGTGAATTTAACCAGCCTTCAGCAGTGTATGACATATGCTCCTGAAAGGCCTAGTCATGCAGCCAGCTGGGTCTTCTGTAGCTCCACAGGCTCTAAACACCATTCATCTCCTTCTGCTATCCAAATGCAAAACCTAGCTCTCAGGGACAACACTTAGATTTGCAAGATTTTGGAGCCCATAAACCAGGAACTGGATTGCATAGATCAATACAGTCAGTATTTTCCTCTCTGTCATAAAATCTTGAGCAGGACTCTATTAGTCATGTTATTTAAGCATTTCAGAATAAATACCGAATGCAAGCAAATGCATTAGAATATATGCCTCATGTGCAGAACATTGCAATGGATGCTTGCTGGGCATTTTGTGCATCTGAAATGTTTGGAAACAGAATAGTCATAATTAGGATATTAAAGCTAGTATCAAGTCTCCTCTCATGTTCTGCTAGATAAACTGGAAGGCAGATGATCCGGAGTTAGTGGCTGGTTTGAAATACCTAATGCTGAGATTCAGATCCTAACTCTGCAAGAGACTTCCTGTCTGATTTTTGGACAAGTCTGTTTGTGAGTTATCCATGTATGATTAGGAACACTGGTAATTCCCTCCTTCACGTGCATGTTGGGAAGATACCTAGGTTAAAGAATTTAATAATGGGGGCATAAAACTACCTAATATAACAGTTCACCCTCCATGCTTTCCACCTTAGCTTGTTTAACTTTCATGTTATGTTGCTGTCAGCGACTAAGGTTCCATGGTCATGAACTGTCCAGGAAGCGACAGTCTGTATCAGGTGTAAGTACCTGCTCAATGTGAATGTGCTTATTTACAGAGTAATCCGTTGCTTTCCCACAGGAAACAGGAGTAAGTAATGCGTCTCCATCCACACCAGTGAATTCTTCATTTATGGGTGTAGGCAAAGTGCCACCGGAACCAAGCTGGATGCCCAACATCTGTGCATTTGTGGAGGGCAGGCCCACCTTTGCTTCTTCACCGTCTTCTGTCTTCCCTCCTTCTCTAGCTCTCTGGCAAGGCAAAGATTTATCCTTTTAGGGTCTCCCCTATGGCTGACTACTGCTGGATTTCCCATGAGGTATCGCACAGATCGTTGGGGAAAGCCATTCAGTTAATATATTTGCCCGTATGCGGTATTTTTTGGAACTAAGGTCCATGACGTTAGCCTGGCTGAAATGCACAGATGGAATGCAAATTCAAAGCTTGTAATACATTTTTAACTCAAGCCAGGGGGTAGCTAGCTACAAGGTGCTTACAGCACAGTCCAATGATTCATTTTTAATCATAGTGCTGATGGACCCTTTGTGGCTATTACTGTGTATCTTGTGTCTCCATCCATACGTGTCTTCTCCGAGTCAGTTTGTTCTGATATTTAGAGAGTTGACACCGTGGACACGTTACAAATGAAACAATGTCAGCAACAGACATGTTCGAACAGGGTTGTTGCTAGTGTGGTTCAAAGCATGATTTTTCCTTGACCAGCCTGGGCAGCAAACTGTGCTTGTGTTGATTTCCCTAGGAAGCATGGTAAAACTGTTATAAAAACATACTTTAAATTCTTTGTACTAGCACTATTATTGGGAACACATACTATGTGCTTCAGAATGGGTTGGAAAATTGTGGCTGTATCATTTGAGCAACAATTATATTTGACCACAACTGTTACAAGCAGAAATTCAGTTGTAGCAATGACAGCAATCGACTAAAGTGAAAGATATGAGTTGTTTTTGTCAACAGCGGCAGGAGATCCCCTAATGCATGTGGTCCAAGAGTGACAGAACACAGTGTGCTAGCCGTGTTTTACTGGATAGAAGGACTTTAGACAGGCAAACGTTCATTTTACCTTAGCTGGAAAGAACACAAGCAGTAAAAAAATCTCTCTTCCTTGTTAACAACAAACTCTCAGAAACAGAAGTTTTAGGAGAGCTGGTGTATTACTTGTGACAGTTTCTAGTTGCAAAAGAAGAGCTATGTGCATGCAGATAGTACTGTGTTTGAAATTTAAATTAAAAAGGATTGGCTGTTCAAGAATGATGGGATCACAGAGTGATACAGGACAGAGGATTAAAAAGCAAACCCTACAGAAAGCAAGTTATGGAAGAGCTATAAACTCTGCTCCTTCAGAGCATGAAGCAAACTCTGGTTCATTGGGATAGGAAGACAAACCAGGGGCAGCTTGTCCCATAGCAGTCTCCTGGGAAGCATCTGATACTGACCCCTGTCAGAGACCTGCTGCTTGTTGAAATGGGCTATCAGTCTGATCCACTGTGGCAGTTCTGTCCCTAACACCTTCTCTGTGGTATAATTTCCTGTCCCATTAAATCTTTGTTTGCAGACTGATATTTTAATCTAACTTTTGTTGCAGTATTTGTAGCTATATTCTTCTTTATATATCCTGGTGTGAATAGATACATAATTGAGGAAGATGCTATGCTAAAAATAGGTATGCATGTGCTTTTTATATAATGCATTGGGCAACATGTATTCAGTGTTCTGCACAAAATGCATGTGTATATTAATAGTTTTTGGTGTCTGTATGAGTCCATATATCTGCCTCTCACATTCCTTATATTTCCTGTGTATGTTTATAAAAGGTGGATGTGTATTTGCATATGTAATAACCAAGTAGAAAAAATGTATCACACAATATTCAGCCTATTACACTGAGTTAATCACATATATTTTAGGAACATTGCCTCCAGTGCAAATCTAACAAGGCAATTCTGACCTAGGAAAGGAAAGCTGAAAACATGCAGAGTATTAGAAAAGATCATTGTATTAAAGGCTGTGAAAAGCACCAAGGAACTGAAAGTCTACCCAGGATGTTCATGCTGTTTTAATACCCTTAAAATAAAACCCCTATTTTACTGCGTAAAGTATAATTATTATTATTATTATAAGATCAGCTAATCTGCAGCAAGTACAAGTTTGGATCAGGAACACTTTCAAATTCCACACAGGCTTTCTTGAAATCAATATTTGAAAAAAATCAGGGATTCCCAATTTATTCAAAAAGACCCCAGGTGAGTGATCCTATGGTCTTCAGCTGTTACTTTCGTACTTTGGTATGGTAGGCTCTGATTGTAATTCCTGGGGGTGAAGGGGGAATTGTTTTTTATTTTTGTTTTTTTAAAACTTTACTTATACCCATGTCAGATTGCAGACTAAATGATCTGATCTAATTTAAAGTGCTTCCAAAAGAACTACCTCCAAAAATATAATTGTAATGCTTCCGTGTCATTGTATTCTTATCTTTCTATATTACCATGATGTCATTCAGGAATAATAATCGCACTATTAATTTTGGTGTCTCAACAACCTGGCAAGGGGAAATGGATTTCAGAGTCATAATGCATGCTTATCCCTGCTATCACTGATAGCTAGCAGCACAATGGTGAGGGGAGCAAAGTTTTTCAAAAGCCAGTCCCTCTTCAGGGAACAGGTATTTGCAACAGGTAGCCATTCAGAAACGATCATACCCATGTAAATAGGAGTATTTTAGCACGAAGGGGCACAGCATCCTTCCATGGATGCCCATACAAGGTAGATTAAAAAAATGGGAGGTTTGTATCAAAAAGTCCCCTTAAATGTATACATTAAGAAAACAGATGATACAGTCAGGCCGATGCCTCAGCCAATCAAAATAAAGTTGGGTATTTTCTATCATCAATATTCCAGCTGATTGGAAAGACTCCTCACTAGCCGGCAAAGCTTGCAAACCATCACTCATTCCCAGCCGATTTGTCCTGCCATCTGAATGGTTTGCAAAGGATGCCAAGTTTCTCTTGTTCAATCTTCGCGGGAGGATGACAAATGATAGCTAGATAGATAGATATGTCGGGTTTTTTTCAAGGATCTGGAGAGAAACAAAGGGGAGCTTTGCACGGGAAATAGCGCAGGGTCCAACGCAGCTTGCTGGAGAGCGGATTTGAACCCTGTAGGGGAGGGGAAAGGAGCCGTTTCTCC
Source organism: Gavialis gangeticus (assembly GCF_001723915.1). NCBI lineage: Eukaryota > Metazoa > Chordata > Crocodylia > Gavialidae > Gavialis > Gavialis gangeticus. The sequence continues at coordinate 1,588,491 of NW_017728983.1, forward strand.
AGCTGGGGCAGAGCCCGGCCCCGGCTCCCAGCCCCGCAAGCCCCTGCCCCTGCCCCTGCCCCTCCCGCAGCGCCCAGCTCCTCCGCGGACCCATCCTGCCCGGGCCCAGCGTGTGGACCCCAGTCCCGCTCTGCGCCTGGGACCGGGCTGGAGGGGAGGGACGCGCAGGTCCCTCCAGGGCTGTGCCCCCCCGGGGCAACCTCTGCCTGCTCCAGAGCCCCAGGATTAGTTTAGTCGTCATCGCCATCATTATTAGTAGCATCAGTACCAGCACTGTTGGTAGTAGTAGCTGTGTTATCATTAGTATTAACAGTATCAATATTATCGGTAGAATTAGTGGTAGTATCAGTATTATTAGTAGTAGTATCTGTATCATCCTCAGTAGTAGTAGTATCAATATTATTAGCAGTATCTATGTCATCATTATTAATACTAGTAGTAACAGCATTATTACTAGTATCAGTATTATTATCAGTAGTAGTAGTATTGGTATAAGTATCAGTAGTATTAGTAGTATCAGTATTGTTATCATCACTATTATTAGTAGTATTGGTATAAGTATCAGTATCTATTAGTATCAATATTAGCATCACTAGTTGTCGGATGAGTGTAAGTATCAGTATTATTAGTAGTATCAGTATTATCATCATCACTAGTAGTTTTAGTATAAGTATGAGGAATCTTAGCATTACTGTTATCATCATTGCTAGTAGTAGTATAGGTATCAGCATTGCTATTAATATCAGTATTATTATCATTAATAGTAGTATACGTATCAGCATTGTTAGTAGTATTCCTATCTTCATCATCATCAGTAGTAGTTTTAGTATAAGTATCAATATTATTAGTATCAGTGTTACTATCCCCATTATCACTAGCATTAGTACAAGTATCAGTATTATTAGTACTATCAGTATTATTATTATCATCATCATTGGTAGTAGCATGAGTATCAGTATCAGCATTATTATCAGTATCATTATCGTCATCGTTACTGGTAGTAGCATTAGTATTAAGTGGCAGTATTATTAGGATCAATATTATTATTATCATTAGTAGTGGTATGAGTATCGGTATTAGTAGTAGTAGTGCTATCAGTATTATTACTATTCTTATCATCATCGTTATTCTCATTATCAACATCATCTTTGTTATTATTACTACCGTCATCATCATTAGTAGGAGTAGTATCAATAGGAGTGGGACTGTCAGTCTGGTTGTTATTGCTGTTACTGGTGTTGCTATTGGTATTACTGGTATTGCCAGCTCTCTCTGTGGGTTTGGTGGCGGGGACGGGTGCCAGGAGGGGGCTGCCCAGATCAGTTGATCCCGGGATCCACAGAAGTGCCGGGGGACCCCGAGCCGGCTCCTTGCCTGCTCTGGAAAGTTGAGCGCCGGGAGGCGGCGGGGACGGGGCGCTGCTCTCGCCTGCGATGGGGGCAGCGGAGGCTTCTCCCCGGGCAGCCGGGGGGGCAGCCGGGCGGGGGACGTGCAGGCAAGGGGCTGGGATGGGGCTTGCTCGGGTGTGAATCTCTCTTCTCCCCCGGTTGCTTCCTCGACTCGCATCTCAGCTCCCCGGGTGCACACACGTGCACTCCCAGCCAGAGGCACTGACCCAGCGGGGAGCATCTTTCCGGGCTCCCAGCCCCGGGGCTGTCGAAAACGAGTTTGCACACACAACCCAGCACCCACTCATGCCTCTAATCCAGGCAGTCTCCATGTCCAAAGCAGCCCGCATTGGCTGTGGGGGAGTATTCCCTGGAGCATCCTTTGCTGGGCTGGGCTGGGCTGGGAGCTGGCTGGTGCATGGCTTCATTGTATTTAAAGCACCCCGTGCCTCCCCCCGCATAAAGATACTCAATGCCGGGGCAGAGCTGGCTTGTCTGGCGGAGCATGAAAACCTGGCTCCCCAAGAAGCGCGGAGAAGTTCCTAGACTCGCAGTAGGGTGGAAGGGGCCAAGGGAGGTCGCATCTAGTTCAACCCCCTTCTGAGAGCAGGACCAGCCCCAACTAGATCATCCCGGCCAAGGCTTTGCTTAGCCGGGTCTTCAAAACCTCCAAGGATGGAGTTCACAAACTTCAGGAGCCTTCCAAAGACAGGCTGGGGATGTCGTGGGGAAATGTAAACGGTTGCAAAATAGGAAGAAGAGAAGGAGAAGTGACCCCGGAGCACACAACAGAGTCCTCTCGGCCCCTTCCCCCTCGAGGCTGACGGGCAGCCACTGAAGAGCCACGGGGGAGCAAATGTGGAGCTCCTTGGACTTGGTGGAGGGTGTGTGTGGGGGGGTCCTTTACTGTCAAATTCGAGGGTGGTGCAAGTAGGTTGGCAGGGAGCGTCTGCTTCCTTCCAAACACGTGTTTGGCGAGCGAGGGAAAGGGGGGAAAGCAGAGGGCGAGACGCGGTCCTGGGCAATGCCCGGTGCCTTTCCCGAGTCCAACGAAAACCTCTGTCCGCAGCTTGCTAAATGCACAAGTCCTCGCTCAGGAGCAGGTGAATAGACCTGCAAAGCATCCCCCGCCCCGGTTCATTCAGTGTCGCTCCTGGAGGGAAGCCTCCAAGGGAAGGCAGAAAGCAGGGAGATGGTTTCTGTGACGGGAGAGGGAGAGGAACAGCACAGAGGCGTGTTTCTATCCTAGCCTTCCCGATCGGGCTCTCTGCAGCCGTTTCGGGTCCGTCCCTGGGCTTCCCTGGGTGAGCAGCTCTGATTTAAGGCGTTGTGTGTCGGGGGCTGGGCGGGTGGGGAGCCCTTGGCAGCGGAGCTCCGTGGGTACGAGTTTCCGTTGCATCTGCTTTCACTTGGCTGCAAAGACCTGGCTCATCCTCCTGCGGGGGACTCGTGTGTCTCCGGACGAAGGAGGACCCTTCCCTGAAGCTACAATATCCGAGTCCCGATTTCTTTCGAGAGCTACAAAGCCGCAGCAAAAGATGCCCAAGTTGCAGCCAAAGCTGCCCAAGTCGCAGCAAAAGCTGCCCAAGTTCTTTCTTCCGCGGTTTATTTATGGCTCTGGTTCCAAATAGATTTTTTTAAAAAACTAAATATAGGAACCCCCCAAAGTTGGTATTGTTATTTCTTTTCTTTCTTTTTTGGGGGGAGGAGGGGGGACGGACCAGGCTTGTTGTTAACCAGGCAGGTGCAAAAGCCAATAAGCCTTTAACAAACCGAGTTCCTACAGGGATTTGGGACAATTGTTTCCCTTTAATAAATATTCCCCCCAAGGGCATTTAGCATTAGGCAGGCAATTATTCAAAAGGCACCCGGCTCGCAGGTTGGTTCCTGGGGTTAAACAGGGCTTCCTACACCGAAGAATTATAACCTATTTTTTATATATATATCAAAAAAGAAACAACATTGAACCCACCAGATAATAGAAAGGAGCCGGTCTCCACCGGGGCACCAGCAGGGAGGTCCAAAGTGCCCCGCTCCTGTCTACGGCATCTAGAGATGCTGCGGGTGGCTAATATTCTCCCCCTCGATTTAAGAGCACAGGAGAGGGTTGTAAAGAGAAAAAGCGAGCAAACCAAATCACCTTGGGCGAACTGCTGGGGGGAGTGCAATGCCCCCCGGCCCTCCAAAGAAAAGTAGCTCGTTTCCCCTCCCTCCCCCCCAACAATTGCCCCCTTTGCCATAATGAATATGGAACAGCTATGATGCACGGTGCTAATACATTATGTATATACGTCCGGGATGTGGAGTTGGGCTGGCGAGCTGGGAAAAGCCAGTGCCACGTTTTGCCATGCTAGACCCGGGAGCATGTGCTGTGTCTGGAGGTATTTTATAGGCAGGCACAGAGGGTTGTTTGGGGTTGTTTTTTTATTTTAATTCCCCCCCTCACACACACTGATGCTAGATGTCACCTGCCTGCCCCTTTTCCCTGCTGCAGAGGGAGGTTTGCAAGGGGGAAGCGCTGCCTTGGCAGGTCGCTTGTGAGGTCCTATTTATAAACTCGCACGCACATACATATCCCCCCCCCCAAAAAGACCTATTGGTACTAAACACCCCGAAAAGAAAGCGAGGAGGCGTGCAGACTCCTACTGGGTGCTATTAGTGCCCTGCCTAACAAAAGCCTTCCCTTTAATCCCGTGTATTTAGTGATCTCCACCCCCCCCCGCCCCGCTGTCTTGCTTGC
>NW_017728983.1:1593066-1594986 GCF_001723915.1 Gavialis gangeticus
CCCCCCTCCCTCCCTCCCTCCTTCTTCCCTTCCTCTTCCTCCCTTTGAAGGTATGCTCCCCTCCAAGCTGATTGGGCGGGCAGGTTAGGGAGTGACTATGTCAGATGGCGGAGCAGCCTCGCCTTTGAACTTCCCCGCTCTCGGCTCCTAGTCCGCCGCCCCGCCGCACTCCCGGCCAGGTGCTCCGCCGGGCTGGGCACGTCCAGCCTGAGCCCCGCAGCTGGAGGCACCTCTGGATTTCCTCCACCTCCACTTCTTTTGCCCCCCCCTCCCTCTCCCCCCTGGTCCCAAGCAGGAGCCTCTCGCCAGGACCGGATTTGCCGCAGCCCCTGGCATGATCAGCTGAGCGCTCGCGGGCGGGGTGGTGCCAGGGTGCCAGGCAGGGAGCCCGGGCAGGTGAGCCGCAGCCCCGTGCGAGCCGTCGCAGCGCGCCCGCAGCACCATGTCCAAGCCGAGCGACCACATCAAGCGCCCCATGAACGCCTTCATGGTGTGGTCCCGGGGCCAGCGGAGGAAGATGGCCCAGGAGAACCCTAAAATGCACAACTCGGAGATTAGCAAGCGCCTGGGCGCGGAGTGGAAGCTGCTGTCCGAGGCCGAGAAGCGGCCCTACATAGACGAAGCCAAGCGGCTGCGGGCGCAGCACATGAAGGAGCACCCCGACTACAAGTACAGACCCCGGCGCAAGCCCAAGAACCTGCTCAAGAAGGACAGGTATGTCTTCCCTTTGCCTTACCTCGGGGACACTGACCCCTTAAAGGCGGCCGGGCTGCCCGTGGGAGCCACGGACTCGCTGCTGAGCTCCCCGGAGAAAGCTAGGGCTTTCCTGCCTCCCACCTCCGCACCTTACTCCTTACTTGACCCCAGCCAGTTCAGCTCCAGCGCCATTCAGAAGATGACTGAGGTTCCTCACACCTTAGCCACCAGCACCCTGCCCTACGCCTCCACCTTGGGATACCAGAACGGGGCGTTTGGCAGTTTGAGTTGCCCCAGCCAGCACACCCACACCCATCCTTCGCCAACTAACCCCGGCTATGTGGTGCCATGTAACTGTACAGCTTGGTCGGCTTCCAGTTTGCAACCTCCAGTTGCCTACATATTATTCCCAGGCATGACCAAGACTGGAATAGACCCCTATTCTTCAGCACATGCGACTGCCATGTAACCCCCACCCATTACACCCAAGCGGGACTGGGGTTGCAGTTGGAACTTGAATCCCTTCCATGTGCATGTGTATAGGACCTGCAGAAGCAAAAAGCCACCCGGACAGGACACTGCTGCCATGATGGCACCTGGGGAGAGACACACAAAAGACTTCTCTTGGACTCAGAGACTCTCTAGTCAAACACAGACCAAGTCCCAGAGGAGGCTCAGAGGCACTGGAGGTTCAGATAGGCGCCAGAAACTTGTAAGAATTGTAAATGTGTTAACTGCCCTTTTGGACACAGAGACAAAAAAAAAAAAAAAAGGCTAGGCAGTTTCCATTTTATTTATTATATTAATGTCTATGAGTTCTATATGATCGGGTGTTCTTTGGATTGGAATTTCCGAAGTCCTGGTATCACGATGATTATTATTATTTTTCCTTTTGCACATTAAAAGACAAGATTAGCTGTGTTATATCTATATATATATTTTGCCATCAAGCACTAATAGGTACAATTGCTTTTCATGTCAAGACAAACAAAAAAACCACAAAAAACAACAAAAAAAATAAAAATAAAAGGCTCTTTAAAAAAAGGGGGAAACGTTTATATTTAAAACATGAATATGATAGTGTTTGCTTAATTTAAACCAGATAGTCCTTCAGGTTTGTGTGATTCAGTGCAATTAGACCTAAGTTTACTTTTAGACAGAGCGTCAGGTATGGAGTCAGGCAGTAGAACTGTAAAAAAAAAAGAAGAAAAAAAAAGAAAATAA
>NW_017728983.1:1599986-1600782 GCF_001723915.1 Gavialis gangeticus
AGGGCCCAATCCTAGAGAAAATGATCTGCCTGAGTAATGTTACTCCGAGGAGGGAATTTAGCATCTCTGCTGATGTGAGTAATATTAATCACGCGCGTACGTGTTGGCAGGATCAGGACACTGAGGACTTGTACCTACATATCTGTAAAGATAATTTGTATGTATGTGTGTGTGTATACACATACATATATAGGTGTATATATATACACACACACACACACACATATACACACACACACACACACACACACACACACACACACACACTACATGGAATTGTCTTTTGTCACTCAGGGAATATAAACTGTTTTATTTATTTTGATCCAGAACCCCATGTGATTTCTGATTCACTTATAATCCAGCCTGACCTCATTTCAGTTTAAATATTTTTAATACATCAGACTCAGAAATGATTTTCAAGTTATCAATATTAGAGTGTGTTATAAATATGACCAGAAAGTCTGAGAAGGACCTGGAAAGAATAGGATGCGTCTGCCACTTTGAATACGCACCGGACTAACTAATGTGATTTGGAAGTTAATTTTCTGCATGTACACAAATCAGGGGTGGGGGGCAGAGAGACGGCATTCTGTTTTATTTTTTAAATTCGTCTCATCTTCTTGGATGACTCTATGACTTAGTGAAATTGTGGTATGACAAAAGAGTGTACAAACTGGGCACATCTACACATGGAATTAGCACGGCTGGATAAACTCTGGTGCAGTTCGTGTTGGAGTGTATTGCTCCTGGGTGCAGCATTTACATATGTGCCCAGGACTGCAGCATGTTGAGCTGG
>NW_017728983.1:1606189-1606480 GCF_001723915.1 Gavialis gangeticus
GTAGAACTGTAAAAAAAAAAGAAGAAAAAAAAAGAAAATAACCATAATAAAAAAACCGAATAAAAATAATGGTAATTTAAATATGTTTTAACAATGTCTTTGGAGAAAATAAAATGTATCCAGAAGGATTTTACCTCGTTAACCTGTTCATTTGTTGAACAAAGACATTTTGAATAAAGACAATCTGTCATTAAACAAGTAAACTATGTGGTGTGAATAAACTACCAATTCTTACAAGCTTCCTCCTAAAAGAAAAATAAAAACAACAAACAACCCCCCTCCCCCCTGAAG
>NW_017728983.1:1611480-1614444 GCF_001723915.1 Gavialis gangeticus
TATATATATAGATATATATATATATATGGTTTCCAAGACTAGTTGAGACTCATCGTACTGCGGTTTAATGTGGATCCACGTGCAAATCGACAAAAGAAACGGTTTTAATAGGCAGCTTTAGGGGTGGATGATTTGCTAAAAAGTTCCGCGCCTGGCCTGATCTGGGGATGGAGTCGATAAGACGTGGGGGAGCCCCGTGTGGTTTATCTCCTGCTGGAAGGAGATAAGGGAGCACTCGAAGTCTTTGAAATACCAGCGTCTCACTAGGTCTAACTTGACGGGGCTAGAAAAATAAGGTAGGGAGGGATTCATCGTTCTTGGATTCCGGACTGGAGAAGGGGGAAAGGGGCAGAAGCTGGAGAAAGACGGACTGTGTGTTCTTCAGATCAGCGCCGCGGTGCATCTGGGACAGATGTTTGCAGCTGGGAGAAAGTTCAGAGCTCTGCTGCCCTGACTCCCGTAGGAGACCGGGCTGTGGGGAAGGAGGCTTGGAGTAAACCTTTCCTGAGATTAAACCTTTCCAAAGAGGTTCTTGTTTCTTTTTCTTGTTTCTTTTGCCGTTTGCGAGTCATTTTCTTTGCCAAACGCCCAACCCCTTTAAAAACGTGTCCAAATTCCTCTTTTTTTTTTGTCAGTGTCCCTGTCCCTCCCTCTCTTCGAGGAGAGGGAATCAGCCTTTCAAAGCTGTATTTTCTGCTTCTCCCCCAGCGAGCTTCAATTTAACTTTTACCCAGTGCAAAGAAAAGGATTGGAAATATAAACAGACTCCTGAAGCTGAAAACCAGTGGATTAGCATATTGTCCTAAACAATTAGCAGTGTTTGGGCTACTATTCATCAGGTTCCCTTTGTTAAAGAGGGATTTTCATTTAGGGGGGAAATAATAATAATAAAAAAGTAGCAGTTGTCCATCTGCTTGAGCTGAATGGCAAAGTGATCCGTGTTGTGTATGCTTTTCTCATTAAGTGCTCTTTTGAGACCGATGTTAGAATTAAATGGCATAACACAATTAACATACATGGGGCCTGAATGGAAGGGTGAGCCTATAAATAATAGATAGATAAATAAATGAGAGATCAGGCGAAGGTAAACAAAAGAGCAGAGGAGAAAAGAGTTGAAAGGAGAGGTTAGCATGGCTGATCCACGCTTGTTTAGCATGACAAAACGCCCTTACAAACCGGGACAATTAAGGAGCTGGCTTGACTGGGATTGCAATCACGGGCACAATGCGTTGGGACACTCAGGGAAAGTCCAGATGAATGGACCCCGGCGTGGAGAGGAAGGGGAGGCGAGGACCTGGCGGCTCTGCGCTGATATAACCCCAGCTGACAGTGGCTGTCAGTCTCGGTGATAACACTCATAGCTCAGTGTCCTTTAAAATCTACCCAGAGGAGTTTTACGGTGGTCTGAGGTTAGCGCCGGGGTGGAACCTGCCGGCTAGGAGGCGGCAGCGGGGCAGGGGTGGGGGACGGGACCGGCTAGGGGATACCCGCTAGCTTCCCTAGCCCTGTGGGCAGACAGTGTCATGAGCCAGGCCGGGCGCCAAACCTGCAGGACTTTCGTCTTAGAATCGAGAGCAGGGGCTGGGGAAGGGTTCAGACGGGCGCATGGACACCCCAGTGCCCCGTGAGGATGCCAGGCACACGCCTAGGCTTGTTCCTCCCGAAAGAGAGGAGCTGGGCTCAGTCCAAACTACGCCCAGCTTCAGCCCTGTTCTTTCCAAGAAACCACATGGCCCATTTCACAACGCTTGGAGATCCAGGCAGCTTCCTTCCCCTTCTGCCTCTCCTCTCCCTTCCCCTAAACTGCTGCATCTACTTTTCCCCCTCGCCAGCATTTTTCACTCAGCCAAATGATCCCTCAAACTGGCTTCCCCCTCCCGCTCCCCGCTCCCCGTCTGCAGGTGTGTAGCTATTTGACTCGTGGAGATAAATATATTAAATAATCGTCATGACACTGAAATGAACCGATTACTGACTTTGATGTCAAAAGGAGGGGAGGGGGGTAGCTATTCCCTAGAGGGGAGAATGCAGCTCCTTGTCAAACCTGTTTCCCAACAACTGTCTCCTCCTTTCAATAAAATCATTAAACAAAAGCTGCGGGGTAGTAGACACCACCACGCCTGCAGCGCGCTGCCAAGCGCCTTCCGGGGGGATAGCGGGAGGAAACGGGACAGATCAAGCGATGAGGCTTTGCCAGGCGGGTTCACAGCGCTCCGTGTTGCGGGGATGCTCCGGGCAAGGGGGCACCCACATAACTCAGGGCAGGACCCTGTTGGAAAGTTGCTGTCATGTTTCTTTTTAATGGACCTGAAGTTAGCAGGGCCGTGGAGGCACGGCGCGGGTCCAAGCCAAGCGGCAGGGAGGGATGGGTTTTGCAAGGGTGGTCTTTAAAAGTCAGGTCCCTGATTGCTGTCCTTCCTGGACAAGCCCCGGGGGGAGGCAGGGAGAGGTGTTTGAGCCTCCCCGCCCCGGGGGGGGGGCTTCGTTTCTCTTCTCGGGGCCGGTTGATTGCCACCAGCTGCCCCAGGACAGCTGCTGGGTGCTTAGGGATGCGGCCGGGCCGGGGCAGGGGGAGACCTCTGATGTCCCGGCACAGATCAGGGGAGGAAAGGCAGATCGCTCCTTGAGTTGTCCCAGCCCTTGGCCTGGGAGGGGGTGGGGGGCTCCCGAAGCCATGCAAAGTCTGCGGGGGAGCTGCCTTCTCCCTGCTTCTCGGTGATAATAGCAGCGTGGATTTGCCGTCGAGGGGATCAAAGGCATTCCCGGGGACTTGGCAACATCAAACAGATCCCCGCCGGATCCCTTCCCTCTCCCCGAGGCTGAATGGAGCCGGGGAGCAGAAGGGCCCCCTGGGCTCCAGGCAGAACCCCCCCCCCCGGCCTGGCTGGCTGGCAAGGGAGCAGCCGGAGCCCAGAGGGCACAGGCAGCGCCCGGGCCGGGCCGGGCCGGGCCGGGCCGGGGAGG
>NW_017728983.1:1614547-1615660 GCF_001723915.1 Gavialis gangeticus
GGCCGGGACCGCCGCCGCCTCCCCCGCCCGTGTCCCCGGCCCGCCGCAGAGCCAGAGAAACTGAGGAGCCCCCGAGCGCGCACACACACGCACACACACACACACAATACATTGCATGCATACACACGCACACACTACAAGCACACACTACAGACGTGCACAGACACACATACAGACCCCTACCCACACTGCGCACATAAAGACGTCCATGCACTACGCACGACATGCATACCCACTCAAGCTACACTACACACGCACGCACACACTACACACGCAGCCGCGTGCACACTCTACACTACATACACACACACTCACAACACATACACACACTGCACATGCCCGCACACACATGCACACTACCTCCATACACATGCACGCTACATACAGACACGCACATAAACACTACCCCATACACATGCATGCACTACATACATACACACTACATACACACAGCCACACTACCTCCATACACATGCGCACACTACATGCATACACACACATAAACACTACCCCCATATACTGCATGCACTACACACATACACACACATATGTACACACTACATAGATACACAAACCATGGATGTACACACTATGTGCGCACAGATGCGCACACTACATATACACGCACACACTGCACACACACACACACTACCCGCACTACACGCACCCCGCCCCACACACACACATTTACCCCCACCCCCCCCAGACAAGGAGGGACAGGATCGGGGAACGAATAGTGCCCCCTCCCCCCGTTCCGGGCCGGGGAAGAGCGGAGCCCGCCGCTGCCCGCTCGCCCGGAGGCCGGCACTGTCCCGGGCGGGGCCCCGTAGCCGGGGGAGGACACGGGTAGTGGGAACCGAGAGGTCAAGGGCGACACAGAGGCCGGAGGGCCAGGGGGATGGAGACGGGCGTGCTCCCTGCTGGAGCCGGCGCCTGCAGCTCATCTCTCTCCTCCTTCCCCGCTCGGGCTCGGGGGGTCCGCGATCCCCTCTGGCTCTTCGTGCGAGCTCCGTGCCTCTCCCTCCTTCTGCGTGTCACTTGGGTTAGAGGGACATCAAAGGGGGAAAAAGCCAGCCCTGTAGTAGCCGTCGTTGGGCAAATAACTTCACCACG
>NW_017728983.1:1620660-1629929 GCF_001723915.1 Gavialis gangeticus
AAGCCAGCCCTGTAGTAGCCGTCGTTGGGCAAATAACTTCACCACGCAGCTAGCTCTGCGGGGAGGCAGAGAGCCCGCTGCAAGGAGCACAGCGCGGGAGCCCCCCGGAATACTGGGGGACGCCACATTTAAAATAAAAAAAGGAGCAAGGGGGGAGCAGGCGTGAGAGAGAGAGCGGGGGAGATGAGGAGCTGGTAACGATTGTCCTAGAAGATGAGATGAATTCAAAGGAAAGAAACTATGAAAACAATTGGAGCCGAGTGAAAAGCAAAAAAAAAAAAAAAAAAAAAAAAAGCCCCGCTTCGAATTTGCTGGTGGTTGTTGTCTGGGTGGGTTTCTTTCTCTCTCTCTCTTTTTTTTTCTTCTTCTTTATTTCTCCTCTCCCAACCCATTGTCACAGGGCAAGGCAATGGGATTTGCACACTTGAGGTGTAATAGCATTACTGCATTAATTAAAATTTTCATTTCACGTCCAGATTGTTTACTTATCTGCTAGAAACATATGTTGAGCGAAGTTAAGATTCTGGATTCTGCACTATTGCCCAAGGTGCAATCCAATATCGGGGGGTGGGGAGGGGGCTTCAGATTTTTTTTTTATATGACATCCTCCAGTCTTATCTCGGCGCTGTAAATTAGAAGGATCCTCCACTGAACTGCATATGAAGATTATATATATATATTTTCCGAAAGCAGGCAGGTCCCCACTTTGAAATGCAACAATCCACTGTGCAGCAGGGTGGGAGGTACTGCAAACCTGGCTGACCAAAATCCCAAACACCCCTTGCCCCCTGAGCCCACCTCCTGAAGAGGAGCTAGCTATCTTTCTCTTCCTGGAGGCTGAAGAGCCAGGGGGAGCATTAGGAGAGAATTTTTCTTGCTTGGCATCAGGACAGATCCCCCTGTTATCACTGCTTCTGGCTCTCCCATAGAGATGCGTGCCAACCTCCCACCTCATTGCAGCCATCAGCTCCATGGACGGGGGTGTTCTGCAGTCACCTATACAGAAGTAGTTCATTTCTCCATAAAAAGCCTTTCTTTTTTTTAAAGGGCTGTGTTATCTCCCGAGAAAAATAGGTACAAAAAACCCCAAGTGATTCCCCTATAAAATAGAATCAAGGCAGCCAAACCCCTTCTACTTCATTTCTACCCTGAAAAAGGTGTCTCAGGTCTGAACTGCTAACACTGGTGTACTAACGGATATGAATGAAGCAACTGATTTCCTAGCCAATTTTTTTTAAAGCAGAACAAGCCAGAATTAGGTCCAGAAGTGAATCCTATCTCTCTCTTATCTCATCCAGGCTCCTTTCAGGTTGAGATCAGAGAAGTAAGGGAAGGGGAGAGGAGAAGAGAGAATAATTGTTCTTTTATACATACATATATATATATACACACACACATATACATATATATATATATATATACACGAATGTATACATTTGTATGTTTTCACATATTGCCTCCATATATATATGAATGTATAAAAGTATATGTGTGAATGGATATATACATACATATATATAGTGTGTATGTATATATACACATATGCACACACACACATATGTGTATATATATTATATATATATATACACATATACATACACCCCCCCCCACACACACATACATGCATGTACACAGCAGCCACTGATTTCAGGCCATTTATATGCCTCATTTAGTGCCAGAAGTCAATAAGCCAGGATCACAGTTGTGTCTCCTACTAAATACTAAATCTGAGTAAGGGGGAAACCATAGTTTTCTGTGGTTATATGTGGGTGGAAACCAGGTTCTTTCAAAGCTTCCTTTTTTACCTGCTACCAATTGTACTAGGAGCCTTCCTGCAATGTAATTAGTTTGATTTTTGGTTGGCAGGGACAGGCAGAGAGATGTGCCTCTTTCTGGCGTTATGTGTTTATCGTGCACTCAGTTCATCATTAATATAGACACCCCTTATTTGCACACAAGCGCCAGTGACCACCCCACTTCAGGATAAAAAAAATACTTTGAAACATGCTATTTTCAGGATCACAGGCAGTAGGATTTTGTATTTCAGAAACAGGCTTTGGGCTGAGAAAGGGGAGACAAAAGCTGGAGTTGAAATAAGCAAATGCCTTTCCTTAACTAGTGGATGGACTATTTTGGTTTTTGATGTGGTTTTTATTTCTCCTTAATTTTTTTAAAGAGACCTCTAAGAAAATGGTGAGGTGTCATCCTCTTCTCTGGGTCTATCTGTAATTGAATCTAGGTCAGTATTCTAAAGCAAGAAAAGTCTGCTTCCCACTTTTCTACATCAGCCCTGAATTTGGGGGAGGGAAGGGGGGGGTCTTGCAATTTCATTTAAAATGTAATGGTGGATGAACTGATAAGCAAATAGGGAAAAAAGGCTCTGCTTAAAAGAAAAAAATGGCATGGTTTTAATATGCTTCCAGATGGGGGGAAAATGATTTACATGGGAGTTTATTTCCTCTTTGCTGATATGAAAGAATTACAGATACAAAACCCACTGATCTATAGAATAAAAAAAGAAAAGAAATGTTATTTTCCTGTAAAGGTATCAGTTCATTTATATTCATTTAACCATCCATCCATCAATTCACTTTCTCACTCCTTGCACATTCTCCCTGGCTCTGTTAAACCTTCCCCACCAATATACTTTTCTGGAATATACAATGAAGTTTCCGTTAAGAAAAAAAAATATGAGATTGAGTTGAAGTAGTTAAAGAGAAAAAAGTACCTCCCAATGGGTTTTACTTTATGATCTTTGGTGAATTTTCAAGATTTAAAAAACTGTATTTTTGCTCTTGTTTGAATAGATTTTGCGTGCTTGTGCACACACTATGCATGCATGTACATAATATATGCACTATATACCACATGTATGTTGTGCATATAGATATTACATATGGTATATCATAAGTGCACCTACCCATCATACCCCTATGCATGCATATACTATGTATATATATTTAAACCATGCATGTAGTGTGTGTTTTATAGAAAATGTGTGTGTATTTTATGTATGTACAGAGATTAGGTTCCCCAGGTTAACTTTCTCTGTGCACAGAGATACTATCTCTCCAAACTGAAATTATATCTAAATATTTGCAAACTGGAACAGTCCCTTAAAATTCATAATATTAACACATACGCACACATACACATAAGCTATAGAGAGAGACAGAGGGACAGAATGAGTTATGAAACTAGAAGTTTGATTGGATAAGCAACGGGGTTCGTTGTGGCCTTAAAAATCTGTAAATGATTATATATGTATTCAAGAGAGGCAGGGGAACTGACATACAATTTCCTTTTTGTAAGCTGTAACCAGCTAAAGCAGAGAATACACCTTTCTTGTTGTCAGCAATGCATTATAATCCGAATGCAAGCCCACTGTTTACAGGCTCCTGTTCACCCCTACTGCCTGTGTGCTTTAGGTTGTGATATATGACTTTAAATGACTTGTGCTCTACTATGGTCTGGATTTGACAGCCCTTACTCACTCGGACAGCTCCAGGGATGTCAATGAGATTCCTCACTTGAGAAGGTTGAAGGCTTAGCCTTCCAGTTAGCTCATCAGTGCAATTTCCTGAAGGGCTTTGTGGAAGTGAAAAATGGGCTGGGGTGAATAGACTTGCGTTTTTGGCCTAAATAGGGCAGGGAAAGACATTTTAAAAAGTTGCTTTTCTATTGTATCAAAATGTATTTATTTATTTGTTTGTCTGTTTATGTATTTTTGCTGCTGTCTGTTAAAAGTGCCCATCCAGCACTCTCAGGTGTCCTTGAAATCTTTTAAAAATACACATATAAAGAAGCAGACCTATCAATCACCCCCAGATCAAATGAGCAGGTAATAACACAGAGAGAAGCAACTTAGTGGACACCCTCCCTGTACAGATCTGCTGCGAAAATACAAACCAGATGAAAAGCAGAAGTGACCAGAGTTCAAACTGTGAGTGAGACCTGCAGATGTTAAACCCATTTTGTGTTTCAAACTTGTTTCTGAATAAAGGCATAATAATGTCACCTAATGCCGTTCATAATAATATCACCATGAAGAACCCTTAAAGAAAAAGG
Source organism: Gavialis gangeticus (assembly GCF_001723915.1). Classification (NCBI taxonomy): domain Eukaryota; kingdom Metazoa; phylum Chordata; order Crocodylia; family Gavialidae; genus Gavialis; species Gavialis gangeticus. Next base: position 1,624,729 of record NW_017728983.1, read on the forward strand.
CAGTTGAAAGAAGATTCCTGAAGATAATATTAAAAGGTTTGCTTAAAATGCAGGGACGACTGGGATGAAGGCAGGTTTATTTTTAATGTCTGGATGCACTGACTGGTATGCTGTGTAGATCATATAATATGTGTCCTTTACATTGGTTTTAATTTGCACTTAGAAATAAACTTTCTAAAGCATCTCATCGCGGTTAAGGGTCTAAAACAGGGAAGTTAATGCAAAGGCCCTGACTTTTTGGTTTCCCATTTCAGTCTACAGGAATTTTGTCATAGGCTTCCATGTGAGAGGGTCTCGGTCCAAAGGGACTTATAATTCCATTTAGGTCGGGAGTTCAAACGCTGTCACTTACTGTTTAATTTGATTAATCTCTTCAAGGCCACCACTTTTGAACAAACGGGTATTTAAAACAGTTTTACATAATTAGATGCTTAAGTCATTTTGGAGCTTCTCTTTTTTATTTGTCCTTTTTTCCCAACCTGGGCTGCATAAAAATCCCTGACCCACTGAAACCAAGTTCACTCTTTCTTGAGCTGTTTGCTTTGAGGTGCCTTTGGAATTCCATGCCTTGCTACAGAAAGATTGGATCATGCCAAACTGTGTCGCCGACTGGAATCGGTAAGTAAATCACTCTTTCCTTCTTTTCTCTATGTCCCCTAGCAACACCACCTGCTATAGTGTCCATTTAAAATACTGCAGAACCATCCAGCAAACTGCAGAGCTATAGGATAAATTGCATAGCTCAGGCACTTCTGGTATCTTCACCTGTCTCCTAGCCACTACTCCATCTCAAGCATGACTTCTATTATTTTAAATTCATACATCTTAATCCATCGTAGTACAAAAGTGGGGTGTAGCCTGTGACACGGGCTTGAAACAAGCGGCACAAAACTATTGATCACTAAACGAAACTTGAAATGCGATGGGATGTCTTTCTTGAATGTCACTGGCTCTCTCCCTAGCTTCTGTCTTGATCCTTTATTACTGATATAAATAATGTTCAACAGGGAAAGTGAGGAAGCAGTAGGCTTCTGTGGAACATAATTGGCATTGGCATTGAAAAGAATGAAGTCTCCTGAAATAAGGAACAAAGGACTCTGAGCAGCTTCAAAAAGCTAGCAATAAAATAATTTGAAATAATAATAATAATAATGACAACAACAACATTTTGCTGCTACTACTACTAATAAAACAGCCAGGAAAGAAATCTTGCTCAGTACCACAAAAGTAGATTCTCCCTTTCAAAATTATACTGGTCCAATATTCTTCTCCGGACCCATAATAGTTTTAAGATCCAATATCTTGTGACCCGTGAAGGAATTTTATGTTATTGGAATTTCAAGAACCCCTATTTCCAGTGGCAGATTGTCAGATATCAGACCTTAACACCGCGGCACTGTTATGTATGAGAAAACTATTTTAAGTAAATTTAATAGGTTTTCTGAATTGTAATGCTAGCAATTTACTTTCTCAGAGGCTTGTCGAGTTGGACTGTGGGTCCAGCATAATTTGCCTTGAGGGGTGGAGGAAATGCAGCCCAAGTCTGGCCCACACTTGCTCCTGTTGGAGTCAATGGCAAAACCTCTTTGGCTTCAGTGTGAGAGCAGGATTGGGTCGAGATTCAAAACTCTTTAAAATAGTTTCACTGTAAAATAGGAAGCATAGTACAGAAAGTATAATGATGCAAGACAGGGCTTTGCCAGAGCCTGTTAGGGAACTGGTTTCTGCTTCCGTGAGTGGTAAGCACTGAGCAATCCACATGGCTATGGGTAATAGTTGAGACGACTGGGTGCCATTTAGGGGACAGAGACCAGTACAGGTGCCACTTACTCTCGTCAGGTGGCATTCAAGCCCCTGATGGCCAGGGCACTAACATGGAGATCTGGATCTTTCTTGAGACCTGCAGATTCCCCTGATTGCTAGCCAAACTCTCTCTCCCCAGTGTGGTGGGATGAGTATGGACCTTGCTACCTTGCATGTCCTACCTGACCTTCATAGCCGCTCCTGGTCCTCAGAGATAAATGAAGCCTTCCCAGTCAGGCTGTGAGAGCACAGAGATCACACTCTTCCCATGGGAAGTACAAGAGGTGCCTTCACTGAAGGACTATGGGGACAGAGTAATTGGACCCGTCTGCAGCCTGGTGGTCTTTGCAGGCATGGCACGGGGGTATTAGTCCGGGCAGGGCAGGCCTGTTGGGAGCCTCTTCTGAAGACGGGGCATGGTGCTGTCTGGCAGAAACTAGCAGAGATGAAGAGCTGACTGTAGTGGCAGAAATGCTATCATCATGCATTTACCCTGACTACAAGGAGGCTTGGCAAAAGCTAGAGGTTGCCTGATGTCTGTGGCTCAGGAGTGGCATGCTCTATCATGTCCTGAGGAGGGTATTTCTGGATAGAAAAGGGTTTCTACAAGGTGGAGGGGATGGGAAGGCAGCTCTCTGTCTATTTTTTTCTGATGTATAAAGGAGGACTGGAGCTTGTTCCTTCTTTCCTTAGTTCCTTCCTTCCTGCCAGACCATCAGACTGCCAGACTTCATTCCAAAAATATCAGGGCTATCATGGCTGGTTAGATTTTGTGCAAGGACTTGTCTAGCTGCTTATAATTTCCCCAAGTTTTGATATGCTTCCACAATGCTTTTGTGTGTGTGTGTGTGTGTGTGTGTGTGTGTGTGTGTGATGCTTATGTACCATGTTGTAAAGCTGGCTGAAATATTCTTTTAAAAAACAGAAACCCCAAATAATTTTTTCTATCAAACTATTGGCATTTTTTCATCATTTTTTTCCACCATCCCCCCACCCCCCTCAGATGGGTCTAATTTTGTGAATGTCCACACATTAAGGGATGGAGAGAGAACACAGAATCTCTTTTAAAGACATTCTTTCCCAAAATGTTTCTTGGTCAATGGAGCTGTATATGTGTTAACAAAAAACAAGAACAAACGAAAAAAACACAAAGGAAGAAAGAAAGTGAGAAAGGAAGAGAGAAAGCTCCTCACAAAGACATCTAAAGACGTCTAAAACATCTCTTCCTACATGGGTGCGCAAATGTCAGTCTCTTCTGATGTCCCAGTTTCACAAGATCTCCCTAAAATTCCAGGGAACACAAACCCTGAATTTCTTCTGTGAAAACAGACAGCACAAAAAATGCTTCCTATCTCTGCCAACTTTTATAGCTTCTCCATAACAAAGCCAAACATCAGGGTACAAACCCCTGCTTCTTCATTCTTCTCCATTGCAGGTCATCTTGAAGGGTGGATGAGTGGCTTCTTTAATAGTGGGTTTCTTTTTCCCTTTAGAAGAACATTCAGTCAGGACTATAGAAATGAGTGAAATTCCCCTTTTTCCTCGTCTTTGTCTTGAGCTGAACACTTTTGCAGCATAGCTATTTCATTCCACAGCTGCTGCCTAACCTCTTTGAAAGTAGAAAGGGCGTTGTGCAGAAACATGATTAAGCATATATTTATGAGTCATTTTAGCATATGTAGATTGTACATGCACACCCAGGCAAGCCAGTGCACTGAAGATGATTGGGGGCAGGTGTTAAAATTCATCCGGTGCAGTAGACGTGCCCAGGACTTGTGGTCATGCATGACGTAGCATCTGCTGGGTTCTTCAAACCTGCAGCTTGCCAAGTGCCAGCCTTTTGATTAGAGGCTCGCAAGACTGCTCTTAAAGTTGAATGCATGCAAAATGTTAACATCTGCAAAAGGCTGGTGCTTGGCAGACTGTAGGCACCAATCACCCAGGAGAAACTAACACACCTTTGTAGGACTCAGGCCATGGGGAGCTCTTGGAACAGACATGATTGCTACACACTTCAGTAGTTACTGCCTGCTCGAATAGCTGTGTCACCACAAGGAATAGGACCCCTTTTTCCTTAAAGAAGAATATTAAGCATGTTTAATTAAAAGAGAACAACTTAATTTTAATAAGGACTCTCATTATTTTGCAAAAATAACCCCCTTCCCTCAGTCAAAAAAGCAGTAAAATAATTCCCACACAGAAGGCAGAGTTCAAAGAAAAAACAGTGGGGGGCACTTGGAGATCTGACGTGAGTCACTATCAGGTGTAGTCATCATTGCCTTTTAGGGTTACTGCACTGACTCACTGCCTGTTTTTCACTCTCAAACTGTGCTGTGGCCCAAAGAGGTGAGGGTCTTTGTGTACTGACAAAAGTGCCAAGATAGTTTCTCACTCAAGTCCAGTGCTGTTGTGGAGCTGCTGCAAGCAAAGCCAAATGCACCTCCTGCTCCTTGCTCAACATCTTGTCCCTGAACTGCAATGACTATATAGAGTGGAAGAGGAGGAAGAAGGCAGAGGGCGTCCAGGGGCACATCTGGTTGGGGTTTGTGGGGATCTCTGCACACATAGAGACTGGGCAGAGTTTCAAGCTGTGCAAGTACAGCCTTTTAACCGAAGTAGTTTCCCACACCTAATTGATAATGGATAAAACAGTATATACTCATATGTGTATACATACTCCCACATGCATGCATACAAACACACACACATTTTTGTGTGCATCTATACACACACACCTCTATACACAAGGGCATTATACCTGTATTCACACACACAAGCACATACACATTTGCCTTTGAATATACAGTTATATACATATATTTTCATGTATATAACTGGTGTGCGTGCATGTGTGTAAACACACACATGCATATTTATACCTGTGTATTAGCATCTGTACACAGACACCCACACATAAAGACAGATGTATGATAGACAGAAAGAAGGTATAAGGTACATGTGTGCTCTTTGAGTATGAGATTTACTGTGGTTTGCATTCAGTGTTCTTACTCCTTGCTCGGTTTCTGTTTTTCATGTTTGTTAAATTCAGATGAAGGGATAATGAAGTAAGTGGATGCTAACTACAGATTAATCATCTAAGTCTTGATAACGTAAAATGAGCATCTATTCACTTCCCCTTTTTCCTTAGCAGTATCAGCAACTGTCCCTTTGTACCATCACAAAAGTCAGAAGTAATAATAAAATATAAATCCTTGTGAAGGTAAAAGTACCATTGAAATAATTTATAATGGTTTAAGTTTTAATTGCAGGAAAAATATGGAATACAGGCATTGTAAGGAGATCTTGTGATTTATTAATCAGACATGTTCTTGGCTACTTTCGGCAACTGAACACACACACACACTATATACGTGTATATATATATATATATATATATA
>NW_017728983.1:1630191-1654917 GCF_001723915.1 Gavialis gangeticus
TATATATATATATATATATATATATATAATTGTTCTGTTTTTGAAAATTGTTTGGTGAAGGCTGAAAGTAGCTATAAATATTTTGGACTGATGGATTTCTAGAGAAATGTGCTTTTTTGTTTTAGAATTTGGCATTTGGTCAGTGATTGGTCACTGAGTTCTCCCCTGTCTATTTGGTATTCGAAATTTGGTTAGTGTAACTCATCACCATGTCTTAATCTTTCTGAACTGGAGCCTGACAAAATCACTGATGCACTGATACTCTTATGAGATGTTGGGGAACACATTAGATAATGATACATAGCAGAAGGTAAATTGGCATGGGAAATTACAGGTCATTTCAAATCCTCTTGTCTTCTCTTGGAAAGAGCATCATATGTGGCTACATATTCAAATCCAGATTAACAATAGTTTTTTTCTACATGTGGTGGAATGTCACGTGACCTCTTCATTCTGTTGGTCATTTTTTATGCCACATTTGCAGATCACCGACTGTTGCTTTGACCCTATACAATTTATTAAAATTGTAGGGACAATTTATTAAAATTGTAGGGAGATATTGTTGTGGGGTACCTCAGATTCTGAGGTAAGGCAGAGTTTTGCACTTACTATAGGGGTTGGACCAGCCAGAACCTTCAACTTTGTCCTCAAAACTCAAACGATTTTTGACTCTTGAAGTCTAGATATGGTTTCCTCAGCTGTTCCCATGGGGTAGTGCCCATGTTTGATGGGCTCTTTTGAATGTACACAGTTCCTTCATTTTTCAGCATTCACTGAGGTGATCACTCTATTCATCCTGACAACTGATATCTGTTTTCTTCCAGTAACAGCTAATTTCACCCTCTAATTCTGCTTTTACATTACCTCTCTGTGCATATGGGATTATATGTGATGCACGTATTTTTATGGCAGCACTTTGTAATCTGTACCAGTGTGATGTACTATCTCTCTAATGCATCCCAGTCTGTTGAGCATTTCATAACATTCTGGAAGAATATCTTCTTCATCCTATTCTGGAAGATCTCTTTGATCGTTTGCATTTGCAGTTTGACCTGTGACCCCAGCAAACATGGGAATTTCTGCTCCACTTTTATACTCAGCTGAGTGGTATGTGTCTTTATACAGACATAGCAGTGTAGTTTTGGCACAGGGGCTTATTCTGTGTCTGCTGTAGGAAACAAGCTTAGTGCCTGGTTTCAGCACCAGGTGATTACTAATCATTGGGTATACACTTGCTGCAAACAGTTGGCACTCTGCATCCATGTCTACTGGGAAAATTCATTTTTGTTCATTTATTCCTCATATATCTATAAAACTTTGTAGCTCTATCCCTCCCACTATGGGAGGGTAGAGCAACCATCTCAATGTCAGCCAATGGTGCCAATGATACAAGTACAGCGATCTATTCTTCGTTCATCCTCAGGTGCAGACTTACCTGTGCAACAGAGCACCACTTCCCTTCTATGCTCACAAAGCTCTTAGAGATTTTAAGCAATCATTACCTTCTTTCCAACAAACATTACCTGCCTTCCAACAATCTGCAGAAAAGGCAGATGACATATGAAGCTGTCACTGGCCAAATTGTCATTGTTAAGTAATCATTTAATCATTTAATGAGCTGTACTAATGCTACCATTATAGAAACTGTTAGTCTGTCTTTTCACCATCTCCACTGACAAAAGGGTGGTGGTTTTACCCAGGGAAAGGGACCCAATTGAAGACCAAGTCAGGACTTGAATTATTGGCAATATTCTCCTGGCCACAAGAGTCAGCAGGAAGGTCTCTGCACTCCTTTCTGTCTTTGAGGAGGGGTGTACCATGCTGTCTCTGCATTTCCTCTATGCTTTCTGTCACCTTTATTGTCTTTCTTGTAACACCTTATTTATTCCATGGGAGTTGGCTGTCAGGATGTTTCCTTTCCCTCTTGCATTAATTAGATTTTTTGAGAAACTTTTATTGACCCTGAGAGTCTATGAATTTGGTCCACATTTTGGCTTTCTTGTTTTCCTTCCTATTTACCAATGAGATGCTCTGAGGTAGAGTGCAGAGATGTAACCACCAGATTCTGTGCCCTGGACAGCGGCAGTGGCCAGACCAGTGGCTCGGCTAGTGGCTGTGGTTGCAACAGCTGGGCTGGCAGTGATGGCAGCTGCCTTCTTGAGCCCCCTCTAAGTAGGTAGCCAGGGCTGGTGTCCTGGTTGCCAACTCCTAGTCATACTACTGATAGAGTGTCTTTTAGTCATTATTTTCCATACCTCTCATGGTGTCATTGATTGTAGCCATGTTAGTCTAAGGACATAGGCTCTCCCTACGCCTGAAGAAGGGTATTTATTTGTGCCCAAAAGCTTGCAAAGAACATTGTCCCCAGCTATTTCGTTGGTCTAATAAAAGTTATCACATTTAGCCAAAGAACCTTGTATCATGGCATCAGTCTTTTCCTATTATCTCTATTATTTGTTTTGAGGCATTGAGTTACATTCTTTTGAGCAGCATTGACTTGTTTGGTGCCTTGTAAAAGCAGTTACATTTCCACGCCTGTGTGTCTCATTCCCTCTAATATGGGTGTATGGCCCATCTGGCAATACGTTTACATATTTCACTTTTTCTCTTGGTGAGATCCATGCAGGTGGGACTCCATTTAATTAATTCCACAGCACTCTGAACCTTTATCCATCTCCACCCCTCCTCTCTTACTGTCCTTCTCCATCCCAGGCAATGTTAATAGGTTTTGTTGCCAATGGAACATCGACAATGCTGTTCTTCAAAGAGGTAGATGTTGTTTATTGCCTAATATGTTCTATCCTCATACACTATATAGATGACCTCCAGTAGTTTCATAGGCCATATAAAAAGGTTGATGTTGCTACAGATACCCAACCACCACCTTTAAAAGACAGATCAGTAGCTTCCTAGTGTAATAGAAGCCTCTTTCAGTATCCCACCCCTGCACCACGGATGTTAATTAATTGACGTATCCTCCAACCTCTACACAGTAGTTCCACAATCTCCCTTTCATTGGGTTTCTTAAAGAGATGCCTGTGGGGGGGCATGATAATGGTTTATAAAATACTAAATGGTGAAGAGAAATTAGGGATTTATTATTTACTCACACACAATACAAGGGGTCACACAATGAAACTGGTAGGTAGGAAATTTAAAACTAACAAAAGGAAATTATTTTTTGCACAGCGTGTCAGTGGAGTGTGGAACTTGTGGCCCCAGATGTGATGGAAGATGACAGCTTGGGCAGATTCGAAAAGGGATTGAATAAACTCTTGGAGGAAAGGGACATCCATAGGATTGAGCATGGGAGTTAGGGGCACAGCCTCTGAATCAGAACTTCCTCAACCTTAAATGCAAGTGAGAGAGGAACCGTGGAAAACCCTAGTCATAACCAGTTCACTTTCCCTCTGAGCATCACACTATGTCACTGTGTGACACAGGATACTGGGCAAGATGGACCTATAGTTTGACCCAGTAAATGGCATTTCTTATGTCCTTATGTACTGTTTGTCCTTCATCAGTTCTTATTTGGCTTTGTGTCTGTCCTCATGGCAATGCATTCTCATTATAAGCTTTCTTCTAGTCAGCATCTCCTTTCTATTTTCTTATCTTGAAGTGTTCTTCTCCAAGCAGGCTTTGCTGCTTGCACAGATCCTACTCCTACCCTTCCATACTTGCTCCTTAATCCTCTTTCACTTGCCCTCTTTTCTCAGGCCAAACATACAAGGACCTCTTGCGCTGCTTTTGTATTTCTAACCATATAGCTCCGTCCTCAATTGCTGTTGGGGTGGTGAAAGCCCCATCTGTCATGCATGCCCTTTTGTCACAGCTTTCTAATTGTTTACCTTGTTTCCCAGTAAATTCCCCAGTCATTTGTCTCAGAGCTGAAGAATTAAGGCAGAGAGCTCAAAATAGCTGTGTATTCTTATCTTGTTACATAAGGTCTTTTTGCAGTGCAGTCTAAGGAATGGCCTGCCAGATGTGGAGGCCTGGGCTCTATTCCTGGCACTTACCTGCTGAGTGAACTAAGACAAATCACATTATCTCTCTGTGCTTCTGTTTCTCCTACTGCTGTTTGCCTGGCTTTACTATTTTGATTGTGAGCTCTGTTATTTTTTCTGAGCAGTCTGGGAGATGTAACACTGGATCCTCTTTTTCCTCATTTTTCAGGTATCGCTTTCATTCTTGTATTTTTTTCTCTGCTTCTTGGTCTCTGTGGGTATGACCCAAGCCTGTTGACATCAACAGAAGAACTCCAGTTGGCTTTAGAGCCAGTCCAGTATCTGCTTAGATGTTGTATTTCAGGGATCTCCAAGTTCCAGGTGGCTAGGGCCATAGTAGTGAGGGCTGCACAGGCTGCACCAGGGCGAGTCATACCCCCCGGTGTCACATGTTGCGTGGATGCTCCTACCATTGTATTGCATAGTCTTTCCTGCCTCCTGCTGCACTGTGTGACCCTGGACTTGACCTCCTTTCCCTGCATTGTGAGCTACATTGCCCTTCCCCTTGGGGGGGGCAGGAAGTGGCAGTCAGCCAGAAGGAGATTGGAGACCCCGGTTGCTGTTGTAGCTGGAGCAATAGGAGGAGCTGTGGCTCTTTCCCCTAAGGAGCTTTCTAGGAGTGGTAGGAGCTCTTCCCTCATGTCATCACAAACTTCTGAGGTCAATTGTATGGGCAGCAGCCAAGGTAGGCTCAGGGGAATCATTCAGGGCTGTTGTGCCTGGAGAACCCCTCATCTGTGCTGGGTGTTATACATGGCATCAGCTGGGTGAGTCAACACAGCCCACATAGGGAGAAAACAAACAGTTGATAAGTATGGATAAGACTAGTGGCAGGATATTGTTTGTGGCAGTGCTAGGTAGATTTCCCAGTTTTTAATCATGACTCCTATATCCTAGAGCTTTCAGGTCTGCCCTTGAAGGAGGAAATATCAAGTCTTGGTGACTACTTGGTGAGTAGAGATTCTCTTTCTCTCTTTTCCTGCAAGGTGTACACATGCACACAAGGACCCCATATACAAGCACAGACAAAATGAGCCACAAGTTAATTTGTCAAAGAACACAGACACTAGCCATAACTGAACCATCTCTTTTTCCCCAGGTGACAGAGGACAGAGGACATTGATTTTGAACCTGACTGATGAGTCATGACCCCAATCATTAGTCTTCTAACATGGTCATAGGAAATATATGAACAGGGTTGCAAAATCCAGGCAAACCATGATAGAGAGAGTTTGGCATCCTAAAAATTTGCTTTGTGTGACTGAACTAGTGGGGTGCTACTACATGCCCCAGGAATGTTCACTAGGACACTTTGTGCTACCCAGCTTGGCTACCAGGTGTAGTGTACCCTCAGCTGATCGGGTCTAAGAAAAATGTAACAAACCCTGGGGAAAATCAGGAGCAGGCTGAGGGATCAAGGACATGGAACAATAGAACAATGACAATTGTCTATGAGGACTCACTCAGTCTTGGGATCGCAAAGGACTAAGTGACTGTTGCCATTTTCCAGGTAAAGTATCAGTATAGAACACACTTGGAATGATGGCTGCAGTGAAGTATTGCATAGGACATGAGCATCATGGGAAATGCGTGGTGATAATGATGATGATGAAGATGAGAGCACCTGGAAATTCTTGAGCAAGATCAAGGCCCATTGTGCAGGCCTTGTATAAACACATGTAAGAGACAGACCCTGCTGCAAAGAGCTTCCAGTTTAGAGATGACAATGGAAAAAGGTGGGAGGAAGTGAACTGGGAGGTGAAAGGATGCAGAGGGAGTCACTGATGTCCCTAAAGTCAGCCATAGCAGAGATGGAAACCGAACTTTATGGGATTCAGCCCATTGTCTTACACAACAGACCATGCCCTGGATGATATTACTGGTCCAGGGCTATGGACATCACAGAAAGGTAGAAGATACCTCTTTATATTGTGTGCACTGACTGCAACCATGGTCAGGGTCGGAGCCTAATCCCTCTTAGGTCACCTTCTGCAGCTATTGAGTGCACAGGCAGAAACAGCTGGGTGTGAATTTTGCCCACCCACCAGTAATGATGACTATTTGTGGTATGTTCAAGATGAGTGCTGGAGGTAGACCCAGCAGTGGCACTGGACTGATTCTCTGGAACTAAGAAGTTGATATCCCAACCAATCCATGCAGCGGCTCAAGTCTACTCTGAAGGAATGGAGACTTCATGGCTCTCAATTTATGACTTCAGTGGCTGATATGCATTCTTCATAAAGGGTGCCCAAGGCTCTACTTACATCCTCCCTATAGAAGCCATGGACAGCAAAGAAAATCTTATCACCCTATTTTCACACACACACACACGCACGCACGCACGCACGCACGCACGCACGCATGCATTCCTAAGACATGTACTTGTTTTTGGAAGGCAGAATGTAGAAAAAAAGGATTTTTCCAGAGTCCTGGCTGCCTGTGTGACATAGAGTAAGTCTTCCTGGAAACACAGTATGTCCCAGAAATGTGGTATCCCAGCAGACAGTCTGAGCGAGGCAGCAGGAACTTCCAAGTATGGCAGTAGCAAGCCTTTTCTTTACTGTATATAGTTCTTTATATAAGTTCCTGTAAATAAAAAAAGGGGTGCTTCCACACCACAAGGTGCATCAACATATTACCAACTGCATGCAGCAGCTCACTTGCCCTGAGACAACTCAATTGCTTCTTCAGTTATAAGCTACATGAATATTAGATGGAGGGGAAGAGGAATATGGGAGACAGGAATGACAAAAATAGCTACTGTACCTGTGAGAGGGTTAACACAGGACTCCACCCCTTCTGCTTGCTGGGTCAGAGATGAGTTGCAGCCATCTTGGCAGCCATCAGAGCACATTGCCTGCTTGCTTCTATTCCAGTAAAGAAAAAAAAACCCAGTGCCCTTGCTTAAGACATGCAGCCCAATTTTGGAGGACTGGTTTTGGGGAAAAGGTGTGTGTGGTATGTGGTAAATATGGGGAGTGGGAAGAACCTGATAGTAAGCAAACTGACACACAGGGGTCCGGGACATATTTTGCTTGACGACCTGTAAAGTCTTATCTTGTATCTTCCATGTATAGGCTTTTTAATGTCCATTAGGGCCTCATCACAGCATCTCAGGAGACAACACTTCACTGTCATTAGTCATCCCAGGGGAAACAAGGTGGAGAGCCAAATTCCCTGGCTAGTGAGAAGTTTTTCTTGTCCAGAATAGACTGAACATTAAGGGTCACAAGGAAAGAACATATTTTGTGGGTCCAGCTGACTGTCTGCTGAACATAGATTGGATGATGTCAGCTGTAGAGAAGGAGAGCTTTACTGGTCAATTGTTTCCCCTTAGGAGGGGCTAATGTACCCCTTAGTAGAAAAGAAGAGGATGGGAAATGTGTTCTTGGTGGTAATATCCTTATCCTGGTGGAGTTTCCTTTGCCTTCAGACACTGGAGATCCTTTAACTATAACTAAAGTTTAGTTGGAGGGCTCTCTGACCTCCTTGGGATCCAATGTCCTCATGCTGGTTCCTCGGCAGAAACATACAAACACTGAGGCAGTGGTCCTCAACCTTCTTATACTTGAGGTCCTCCCCGTTAGACTCAAGGCATCCCTTGGAGAATGCCAGCTCTTAATTTTCACTCATTTTTCAACCACAGAAAAACAGAGAGCAATCCTTCTGTTGCAAAGAACTCAGAAAGATCACAACAGGTCCAAATGTTTCTCGCACCATGGATTCCTAGCTGAAATCTCTGGATTCCTGTTGTGAATCAGGTTCATGTTTGTACCCCTAACCATGTTAACATTGTGTGACACCCTGTGGCATCCTTGAAAGTTTCCTGAGGCAGCCTAAGTTGTCACTACACCCAAATTTTCCCATCTTCTTGAGAGGATGAGGATGGGGAACAGGAATTGCTGTCATTGAGGAGATGGGGAGAGGCTGGGGGAACACACTCTGCAGAGAAATGTATTTTAAATCTTACGTTTCCTTTACAGCATCTGCCATCCTGCCACCACAGATGGCATTAACCCCATCTCATTCTTACCCACAGTCTCTGACGTCAAATACTGGAAGACAGGGTTCGCATCCAATGAACTACCCTTCCTCGAAGACGTGGCTTTTTGCTGGAATTATGGTGCCAGTCTAATAGGTCAAGTGCCATCTCTTACCTCCCTCCCCTTCTCTGTCCTCTCTTTTGATAATTTTTTAATGAAAAAACCCAGCTAATATTGGAAAGTTTGGTCAGTTCTGTATTTTAATCAATGTGTCAGTATCTAAAATTCTGCCATCTTTAGAGACCTGCTCAACACCATGAAGCCCTGAATTATTGTTTCCATCCAACCATTTGGAATATCCAGGGTAAATTTTTTTGAAGTGCCTAAATTGTCTTGACTTTCAGCTCTTAAGTCACTTGAACACTTAAAAAAACATGAAACTGTAGCACTTAAGTGTCTTAGGTTTTACCCCAGGTTAAATTCTTCCAGGGGAAATTTGAGCTATTTCAGACTGGAGTCAGGAAGGAAAAAAAACCCAGCAGCACGTATTTTAATTCCAATTTTTCCCCATAGACCAACAAGTGGAAAATAACACGTCTGAAGATGTCATGGCGGTTTTTATAAGGATATCAGGATACAAGAGCTCTGCGTTTCTGCATGGTTTGTCTGGATACACCTGGAATTCTCTAAAATGCATACTGCTGCAGTTTCCTCTCGTTAACATAAGAGCATATATAAAGCTTCCTTCTCTGGTGGTAATGCAGGTTTGGTTGTTGATGCTATGAAATTCTCCCCCATAGGTGTTTTTCACTACCAAAGGGCAGGGTACCCTTTAGAGAACTTACCAGTTTGAAAAAGGAAAACATTTTGGGCAATGAGTTTGTTTTTACAGCTGTAAAACTGTCCAGCCTGCATGCCAGTTACCCAGGTTTTTCCCCCAGACATTTCCAAAGACGGATGTAATTGGCAGCAAGAGGATTTTGCAAGGAGAGATGATTTACACTCCCAAATAATTCATGACCCATTTACATTCAAGTGGTATAGATTTTCCAATACTGAGAGAGTGAAAACCACTCCTGTTGCCTTCAACTTGGAATAATTGAATTTAAACCCAGAGTTCTCTTCCAGGTTTTCATTTTTTAAAATTTCCTGCGTGATATGGGGCATTGAGGTCTTGGGGTTTGTTCACGTCAATAGTATCTCATCTTCATGAAAGGCCATGTTATGCTCTACACCATATATACAGTGTACTTGGAATACCTATGTCTCTGAGCAAATCATCCTATTCTGGCTTATGCTAACTTGCACCAAGACTGAGCTATATAATGCTTCAATGCACCACATGCAGTTTGTTTTTCCTCGGTACAACTCCTTAAAGGGCTTCCTTCAAATAACCCTGCTCAATGAAAAATTGTCTCTGAAAGCAAGAAATGCAATATAGCTGGAACTGTCTCAGACCTAGATGAATAGATCAGTCCCAGAAACCTTCTGATATTACCTGATAAGTGTCATGCCTGAATGAAACCTGTCTGATTTCTTTCTAATATTGCCAATACGGGAGCCAACCAAGAAGCCAAAGCCCTGATTCCCACTACAATAATAGAAGCTCTTTGACAGGATGTCTCAAAATCCTTTGCACAGAAGGACACTATCTTTACCCCACTTACTGTTACTCTTAAGAATAGAGTAGGTATACAAGTTTTTTTTATAAATGATAATTGGACCCTAAGTCTTTGGCTCAGTAAATGCACTTAAACCCTCCTGTTTCCATGGCTGCCAACAGACAAATCCCAGCTCCCAACTTCTGTAGCCTTCCAACTATGGGAACACCTCCAAATGACAACTTCTGTCACTACCTCTTCCCTCTTAACAATAAGTACAAAAATGAATGAACACCCCAGTGCAGAGGAGAAATTACCAGCACTTTACTCTGAAGTGAGTCTTTACCAGTCATTTTCCTGTTTCCCATTTTCTACCACCTTTTTAATGTGTCTTTCAGAAGGTTTCACTTTCTTTTCAGCTCCACCAAGTATCAGGTCTAGTTTCTGATTTGTTTTGGAGGGAAGGTTTTCCTTCAAGTCTTGATAGGCTTGAGGCCTTTTAGTGGAATCCACCTGGCTTGCACTTTTGGCAGCTGTGCTCCTGCACACAGAACAATGTTCATTAGCTACAGATAGCTAAAGCTGATTTCCTCTTTCTGTATAACAGTATTTGCATTTGTGTCCGTAGGTAGATTTCTTCCCATAAGGACATGGTTGCTTCTTGTATCCTGGAAGACTTGGTTTCATCCTAAGAAAATTGCCTGGATTTGGGTGGTGACAGCCAAGAAGATCATCCAGAGGCATGAACATTGTACCACAATCTCATATTTAACTAGATTCTGTTCCTCACAAGCTGCCAGACACAAAATTGGTGTCACCTCCCTAGGCACCACAATGAATGGCAGTTTGCACCCTTTACTTTTATATTGGATGCTAGCAATGCACCTCCATTTCACTGGTGCATTTGTTCCTGAATAGCCAGTTATTTTTGGTATGCAGTACTCCTCACATTTGGACAGTATTTTATATAATGCCATACTTTGACCTTTTGCAAAGGTAAAGGTGTTATAAACAGCCAGGACATCCTCCTTGACCTCATGCAAAAAGATTAAGGATTTGTCATTTTTCTCTTCTCGTCTTCCCCTGTGACTGCTAGGTGCCACTCAACCCTTTGTCTGAATGCCCTCCAGTTTTCTGCTGTGTTGCCCACCAATGTAAGGGCAGGTAGAGATTGCAAAACTTCCATATCTAGCTATCCTTTTAGCTAACTGTGCAGGCAGATCACTTAGACACTTATTGCTCCACTTCTTCTCAGCTTCCAGCTTCTGTTTCAGTTTGCATCTCAAAAAACTCAAGTTCTTTCTCATTCACCACTTCTGACACCAGGTAGTGATCAGCAGGTTCTATAAAGACAGGCATACATGAATGACAAGAATTAAAAAACAAGCTTTATTTGTGAAGCAGCAAGTAACCTTCTGCAGTCCTTCAGTCTCTCTATCTTACTGACCTGAGGGACCATCTCCCAACTTGCAACCTCCCTAGTCTTTCAAGTAAAGATGGGTCTCCAAATTGCTTCTCAATACCAAACTTTTATCACTACATTACCAACCTTTTGTGGGTGGCCTTCAAAGGATATATCCCATCACTTAGCAGTGAGTAAGCAATCCTGAAGGGGATGTGCTATGCTGGAAAGGGCTGGGTTTATAGGATAGACTGAAGATCAAAGCATACATATGTCCTCATCCACCTGGACCAAAAGGATTAAAGAGATAATGAATCCTTAACTGCATTGCTTAAGCAATGCTCTTGACACCATCTCAGTGCTGTGGACTGCTATGTACTGAGGGACTTGGAGGATAGCTCCCTGAGCCACAGGTCGGTCTTTCCACGTCCTCTTGGACCAGATGGAATGGAGCTCAGCTGCAGTGATAACCTGCTCCCTGGCTGTTAGTAGTTGTTTCCATTTCCCCTTGCCCACCCGTAAGAGCACAGCACCTTGGTTGTTAGTGCCCATGGTCCACAGGCATGTTTGGCTTTCCCCATTACATTCAGCTCTTTCTATCTCCTCTTTCTCACCTTGTTTCTCTTGCCTCTGGTCCCCTGCAATACGTTAGACTCCTTCCACTTCCTTTCTCTCCCTTCCAGATATCTTACATCCTGGTGGGGTGTGAAGAAACTACTGCACAAGGCCTCTATGCAATGTAGCCTGCAATAGCCTTCTCTCTCTGCATGCCCCAGGTCTGTCAATATGTTCCTTTTCCTTCCGTGTAAAGGCGAGGTATCGTAGCCACAGGAATGAAGGCTGAGTTTCTCAAAACTGCCCGGTGAGGGAGGGGCTCAATTCTCAACTTTCATTTAAATTAATATGAAGATGGCATCCAAATCATCTTGGTGATCTTTCAGCTGTAAGAACCTGAATGATTTTTAGGTTCTTCCTCCCTAGTACCCTCTCTGATAGCCAGCTTCATTCTGAAGTCAATGGGGAACCCACTACTATTTACTATCTATAAAATGGGGATATAAGTCTTGTGGTATTTCCTAACCTCTCAGGAGTCATGTGAGTCAACTCATTAATATCTGAGGTGCTGAAATCCTGGAGTGATGAAGACACAGAAGAAGCCTATAGATAAACAAGGCCTATCTCATGGAAGCATGATGTATCTTGGCACTCATGCCAGAGGTTGACCATCCCTGCTATAAGGAGACACGTCATTAAAACCATAAAAAATAAATAAAAAACAGAGAGAGAGAGAGAGAATAAAAACATTGAAAGATAAATTTATGCATCTGGAGATCCTTACAACACATTTTTTTACATTATTGCTTAAAACTAACACAAAGTTATGGAAAATATGCACAGGTAAAGCTGGCTTTTTTTAAGAAGAAAAAAGGGCTTTTCTGATTTCACTAAACCTTTGTAGTCTTAAAAACTTAACCCTAACCAGGAACTTCAGTTTTATTTTCCAAAGCAGACATTTCTCATCATCTTGCCTGCTTCACTGGATTTCAGACCATAAAGAGGAGGCTGGCAGATTGTGTTTCTCTATGCAGAGAGAGGCTAACGTAATCTGAGTTTCTGCTCAGCAGGAGCGCTCTATTGAATTTTCAGGGAAAAGAAGCAACTTCCTTCACACTAAACAAATTTACCATAATTGTCATATTTACAGAATAAATTAAAAGTTGAAAGTCCGTGGGAAAGAAAAGGAAGGAGTGCTACTGAATTCCACAACAAGTTCTAGCAAGACTGCAGCTTTCCACTTGAAAAGCTGTAAGCACTTTTCCAGCAGAAGGTCCGCTATTGAAACCTCCTCCATATTCTCCTCAAGACAGGCCAAACACATTGTGATGCATTGCATCATATCACCATATTGCATTCTTTCCTCTTAAAAAAAAATCGGCTTTCCTGTGGGCCAAAATCAAAGGGACTCAGACGAGGTGTTTTAAAGATATAGAAAAGTTAGAAAAACCTGGAAGTTTATTCACTTTTTAAATGCGTCTGTAAGGGAGAATTATTCTTATAATTAAGCCCAGGTTCATGGCACGTGCAGGTGCACGTACGGAACATGGTGGACCATAAGCAGCCAAGAGGTATAGAGACAGAACCATATGGTTTATCCTAGCTATCCATAAGAGTGCAACTCTTTGAGTGGGATGCTTCAGTCCATTTCCAGTGTTTTTAAGGGCTGTCATAGTCTGTTAATGGGCTTCAGACAGGACAAATATACTTAGGTTGACACCTGAGTTACTTTTTTGGTCTCCCTTGTGTTGTGTCTTTGGGCAGGTGAGGGGTGAGCTTAGGTTTGCCTATGTTTCTCATTTGGACCCAGGCTGCCTCTGCACCAGCTGGTGCTGGAGAGCATGGCTAGGTGCATGGGTAGAATAACCTAGAAAATAACTGAATGCTTCAGCTACACAAACCCTCTCCCCTGGCATTTGGAATGCAACATGCATTAGCTGGATTTTTGCCACCTAGGAGCTAGAAGCATTCAAACAGCTCCATATTCCAGCATCTGCTCTCTTCGTATCCCATGTGTGATAGCATGAGGGCTGCCAAGCTGTCAGGGTCACCCTTTCTGCATTTTGTGTGTGTGGTGGCACAGGACAGGTGGGTGTGTCAGTATTGGACATGCAGGCTGCTGAGCTCGTTGCAACGTATGGCATACACATGTCATTACAGTACATGAAATGGCTCTTTTTCCCCCACTAGGCAGGCTCTGAAAGGCCACTAGCGCTCCCATTTGGACTCCAGAGTCCCATTGAGAGCATGACAGCAATGTTTATGTGCTATTCTAACACTGGTTTTAGCAGCATAAGTGCTTTTTAATGCATAGCATTACAGCCGGTGTGCCCTATTCTCTCCCTTACAGAATGGCTGTCTGGAGGGATGTAATTCCAGCCTCTGCCTGTGTACGCTGTTATTTACAATCACAGTTACATGCCCATGTCAAGGATGGTTAGAGCCACTATTGAGCTGTATTTAGTTAGTGTAATTTGGCAAGTGATGCGTACACAGTGAAAGAACCACCCTGATATAATAACTACTCTCTTATATGGCATGCTTAAGGTTTGCTAATGTTATCAATATTTGTATAAAGACGTGACAACCATCCTTGAAGGCTCAATCATTATTTCAAAAGAGCATCAGACTTAATTCCCATCCCTAAGGATGTTCATAGGATATGAACTAGAGGAGTCTTGCGAGCTCATCCTATCCAAATGAAATCATTGCAAGGTCCTTTTTGCCTGTGTGCGTAACGATCCAGAGGTGGTAGGAGTGGATGGTGCACCTTATTTCTTCTCGGGGTGATCTTCAGCTCAGAGCATCTCCAAAGGGGTCACCTCATGTCAAGGTCAGCTGCTGTGAAGCTGCGCTGTAGCTTACAGAGAACCTGGCGCTCAAAATGGGAATATCCATAGCTGGCCACATCTGCACAAACTTTTTAGCTCATATTTCATCAAGCCAACTGCCAGATCTTTGCCAACAATTCTTCCTAATGTCTCTGCTTCTTCAGTGTGAAAAGCATTTGTAACAGGTCCAATTTGGGAGGAGTCTAGGAATGGTACTAAGTAGATGTTTTAGAGGCATCAACTCATATTCATATTTTCTGCCCCTGAAAACCTCTCCTTTGTGGAAGCCAAGTGTAGGCAGCCTCTTATACAATAGATGACAGGGTGTTATGACACTGAACTTCATTCCCATGAGCTCAGCACTGGAAAAGATCACATTCATTCCCGTTGATGAGGTTTGTAACACACCTTTAAAACAAACACATTTGTTATGCTCACTACATGCCTGAGAGATAGTTCATTACAGTTCAGACTTGAGGACATGACAGGTAGGAAACTTAAGGACATGTAAGTGAGCCAACTGAAATGGCACTATGTTCAATACCAAGCTATGTAATCACTGTGAATTGTTGGTTACTGACTGGCTATTGTGAATAGGCTCCAAAGCAGCTTAGCCAGCAGTTTCAGACTCACCATTCTCATGGTAAGGAACCCTGGGCATCTTTTTCCCCAGTTTAATATTAGAAGTTAGCTCCTATGCAGCACTTTCAATATGTGGATCTCAAAACACCTTGGAAAGGACATCAGTACCCTTCAGGAGCAGATCCAGGATGCTGCAAAGGGGTGGGTGGCAGCAGTAGAGAGCTTGGTGCACATGCATCTGGAGACTGGAGCTCTTGGCAATGTGACTGTACCATTGCACCCTCTGGTTCTGTACCTGGTACCTTCATTCCCATTTTATAAAAATGGGAATTGATGGTGGTGAAATGAAGTGACTTGCCCAAGGTGACCCAACAGACCAGTAGCAGGACATGAACAGAACCCAGCGTTCTTGTGTCCCAGTGCAGTGTTGTATCCACTGCTCAGGGGGAAAAGCTCAACCCAACTGAATGTGATTAAATTATTTTATGGGACTCCTGTGTGGGGAAAAAATAAAATGCTACCCACAGTGCACAGTTCAGAAGAAATGTAATGACAGCCAGTGCTCTATGAACAGGGTCCATTTGCAGATTCAGTGCATACCTTTTGAGATGGTCACTAGAAAGATCTGACTTCTAGCCAGAAATATGACCACCCTTTTTGCCTAGAAACCACTCAGTGTTTCTACCTGTTTTCTTTTGCCTTTACCACAATGGGGAGTTTTACTAGTCCCCAGTTCACAAGCTCCAACTAAGTAATAAATCTGAAGCTGCAGAAGATGCCCTCTCTCTTCTCCCACCCCAAAGCAACTGAAACCTTTCTAACCTTCCCAGCCCCAGGTACCTTGTACCCTGCTCCTTCTCTGTTCCACTGCTGTCTCATACCCACATGCCCAGGACACTTAACATCCAGCTTCTATTTCCTCTCAGGGTTTATGTCTCCTATTTTCTTCTGTCCTGTTCCCATATTTCCCAACTCTCAGGAAGGCTGGGGAAATAGCACATGATGTTTTAATTCCTGGCCCTGGGGTGGGCCAAGACTGGACTGGACAGTAAATTGGAAATTAGGTAACTGCCTGAAGTTTGTGGGGAAGATATCCAACACAGAGATTTTTTAAGAGAAAGTTTAACTGCAAATGATAAATAACTGTGACTGGAATTCAATTTGAAGTATTAGCTTACTGTACATGTTTCTATATTCACCTTGCCATTACAATCCTTGTTTCATGCTAAATTCAAAAGCAAATTAATTACTGAGGATATTTATTGGATATTTCTATAGGCAAAGGACCAGAACAGACATAAAAAGTTGTGATGTTCAGCTCTGAAAAGGGGCCTTATATACCATGGGAGTGCTTTATACCATCAGGCTATTAAACTCCACCCAGACTGCACATGCACTGATCAGCTGTCGATTCATCTACCAACCTAACAGGAGCCAAAAGGAGTGCCTTCGGGAGAAATGCAAGGTGATGCAGAGGTTTCTGTTCCAATATAAATGCCTCTAGATACATCCACCAGGATGAACTATACTCACCATATGTCCATGCATGAATAAAGTAAGCACAGCTGGGCTCTGCATTTTACTGGCCTGAAAGTCCTAGGGTATAGGTTCACAGCACTGCTGCAATAGGAGATGAACCATTATGATTCAGAACCCCCTGTCTGAATGCTGCAGCCTGAGGCAGTGATTTTACTGGTTCTATTTTGGCTGCTTTCTTTTGTTGTATCATGTAATGATGAATTAATATCTACAGTTCTTGTGCATTCCATCACATTTCAGTGCAGGGGCGGGGGAAGGATGATGAGAAAACTATTTACTAGCCCAGCTATTAAGTGAGATTTCTTTAATGGAGAATTTTATCTCCCGTACATTGTTATCTCTGTTTTCTGTATCTTAGGTACTCAATAAATGATTGCTAAAGCAATTCAGTATTCTCCCCTCAATCAGAAAACAGAGCACCATGTCAGTTATCAAATCACACTCTAATTCAGTAAACAAAACCTGGTCAGTTTAGGGAGCAGTGGAGTAGAATCTAAATTAAAGTCTAAAATATGGGCCTGGAGTTTCTGGGCTAACAGGACAACATACATTGCCAGAGAGTGCAGGACCAAGCTGGAGATGAGCACTGGTCTCAAGTTGCAGCAAGGGAAGTTGAGGTTGGATATTAGGAAAAACTTTCTTACTAGGAGGGTGGTGAAGCACTGGAATGGGTTACCTAGAGAGGTGTGGGATCTCCATCCTTGGAGGTTTTGAAGACCCAGTTAGACAAAGCTCTCCCTGGGATGATCTAGTTGGGGCTGGTCCTGCTTTGAGCAGGGGGTTGGACTAGATGTGACCTCCTGAAGTCCCTTCTGACCCTCATGGTCTATGATTCTGTGATTCTATGTGGGTAGGCAGTGACCCTCTGGAAAGTTCACTAGTTATGAATGAGGAGTGGAAGGCAACTCGGTGTTGCAATGCTTGGCTAGGCTATGGCAGGCCATTTTTCAGGAAATGTGTGAGCCCGCATGGCTTGGCTTTCTATGTCTGCCTGTTCTGGGCACCTCGTACATTCCACATATTCCTCAGCCAACTCTAGCTTCCAGTGAGGTGCTTTGATTTAATAATTCAATCAAGCAGTCTGCAATGGATGAAATGATTCAGGGTGCCTGACTCCAGGAACCCCTAAGCCTTGTCGTTTACATTCTCTCTGGACTGTGTTCCCATTAGATGACTGTAGGATCCACACGACTGCACTGTGCCATGCATTTCTTTGAACCTCCCTCTCCAGTGGCAGCTCCGTCCTGTGATCTTCTCTTTTCAGTGATGGGCCTCTGCAGTCTCAATCACTTACAGTTTTGCTACAATCTCACCTCCTCCAAATGCAAAGAGGATAAACCTGGATGATGATGCTCCATTGCTGAAGAATGAACACTTGCTGTGCCTTTTCATGTTCGGAAGGCCCTATTCACCATTGCTAAGGGTGGTTCCAGGTGATTTTTAGACAACTCAACATCCTAGTGCCTATGCAAGGCAGAAGGGGTTTGGCATCTCTGTATTAACCAGAACAATAGTTCTTTGCATGGTGACCTAGGTAACAGTCAGTAATGTTCAGTGTTGATCAGTGCATGTGGGCATATCTACACATGCCATTAATGTGAAACAATAAACTCCAGATTTTATTGGTCCCAGGAGTGCTGTTTGAATGTGTGCCCAGGACTGAAGCATGTTGAGCTCGGTCAGAGCAGCCTCAGCTGGCAGATGACCTCAGGGGTCAGCCTGCTAACCTGGGGCTGCTCCCCCCCGCCTTCAACCTGCTGCTGAGGAGCTGGCTGGGGGACAAAGATTGTTCAGTGTGGGGCTATCCAGCAAGCAACCCCTGCACTGAAGCACCCGTGTGCCCCAGCCAGCCCCTCCAGTGTCTACATGTGCATTGCTGTGGAGTTTTTTACTCTGTAGCAGCAGAGTACCCTGCTGCAGAGTTAATTAGTGTACTCCAACCTAACAGAGGTGCACATGAAGACATGCACCGCTTTAATGGTGTCAGTGTTTGCATGCCTCGGTGGTATATTGAGCAATAATTCCAGTTGCTGTAAGAAATTCAGTGGGGCAATGTGCCTTAAATGACTTGGGGTGCAGCTTCAAGGAGTTTTGGTTTGCTGCCCCTACAGCCGTGAAGCGAAGCACTGGGCTCCATGCAGCTCCACGGCTCTGCAGGAAGCCCTGCAGGCAGCCTGGCAGCAGCCCAGGGAAGCAGCTCCACCCAAGAAAAGCGGCAAGCCTCTGATCTTTTTTTTTCTTTCCCCCCCTGGAGCCTGCCTTCCTGAGCTGCTCAGGGGCCTGGTGTTTCCCTTCACAGCTGCGGTGCCCCCTGGACTGCCCGAGCCAGGTGCCTGCCGGTAGGTGCCGCCTGGGGCAGGGTGGGGGGGAGCCACCGCTGCCGTGGAGGGAAGCATCATTCTCCCCCTGCAGCCCAGGGACTGCTCCACCCACAGCCAGCTTGCCCTCCCTTCCCAGCTGGAGAGGCAGGTAAGTCACTGGGGTGTGTACATGACACAGGGGTTTAATCAGCCCTAAACTGACGCACTGTTTTTTAAAACCCATCACGTCATTTAGGGCCCCTGTTTTCTTTACACACACCCTAGGTAGCTACAGTGATGAAACAGAGAACAATTAACACATTTCACTTATGACTGAAGTCAGGATTTCACTGTCAGATTTCCAGAAGTGAAAAAGCAAGTCCATGAACTTACTAAAGCACTGAGCCATCTTCAGCAAGAATTTTTCCCATGTGTGCTGTTTATTTTCTTTAACAGTTTAATTCCAGAAGTATGAAATTGTGAAACTGAGTCGCGTACATTAACAAAACGCATAAATAAATTCCAGGTTGCTGGGAGTTGCATAATGCCATTTTGAAGAGTAAATTGGGACTTGCCACAAAAGAGATTAACAGAAATTCATTAGAGAAAGATGGCTTGTCATTACTAGGTCTAATGAGTTGACACTGGTGAAGATGGATCTGTCACTATGGAAACAACAAATATTAGGAAAGCAAGATAAACAAACAATGTAGTACAGACTTTATCTGGCTCGCCCCTTTTCCTCATGGTTGCCAATAGGTTTGTTTTAGGAGTTGATTTTGTGTTATCTATCTTTAGCCTTAGTCTTGGTAATAAGGTCTTAGAATCCAAGGATTGTGATTTCATTTCAGGTTTGATTTCCTAGAGTAACCACCTAATTATCCCCCAAATCTATTGATTTAGTCATATTATTCTGCTTGCCATGTCTTGGAAACAGGCCACGATGTTTATAGAAATAACACTCCCAAGCAAGGATTGTAGAACCGCAGGTGGGGTAGATACGCACCTTTATAGACTAATGGAAGGTGCATATCTGCCCTGCCTTTTGACTGACTGTAGACTAACACAGTTAACTACATGTCTTGACTTGTACAATCATCCCACCGCTAAACATAATGGATCAACTACCTCCACCTAAGAGCAAAATATTTTTTGCATGGCAGTGTTATGGTGTCATCTAGCGGCAGTAATGCATAGGGGCATTTAACCTGTGTTGTGGAACAAGTACTTCAGTAGCAAATATGGAAGGTTAAGCTGTCCCCAATGAACTACGTGTGTATCCCAACAAAACAAACATGCCACCGCGTTGTTTTAACTCCATCTGTGATTGCTGGAGTGAAACACACAAATGAGTAATTAGAAACTTCCCAGCTGAACTGATCATGTTAACTGTAATGATGTGTGGGATCCTTGCGACTACATTAGTTCCACTGTCTAGTTGAACTGCAGGATTCTACAGAAGTCCTGGTAGAAATGTGTTGGTAATGTTCTTATTTGGGGCATGTTTTTTTGGCATTCCCTGTTTGCATCTTATGCTTAGGAAGAGGAGTGACTACTTGATCTGTAACACCAAGGGGGAATGAGTTGAACCTTTACTTCTCACTACCATATCATAGCAAGTGTCTCAGGTCACTACCCCCTTACTCCAAACCTGGGAATGTTCCACTGCTGTCTCGAAATCTCCCTGGCCACGTCTACTCATTCATTAATGTGCCTTAGATGCTGCATATTTAGTTCAGAACTTGCTTAATAAAATGCTAACTAAATATGCAATAACTAGAGTTACTGCACAGTAGCACTGGCACATAGTTATTTTGTGATGCTTACTGTGCATTAGCCCAATAACACTGCACAGTAAGGTGATTTGTGTGGTTTTTAACCACCACACTACTGCAGAGTGTCATTAAGCTAAAGTGCAGTAAAGATGTGCCCCCTGGGTATGGCTGGAAGCCAGTGTCCAACCAATGCCTACAAAGTACCTATACTGCTAATGTTTTGGTAACAACTGACATTATCTTCATGAGACCTATATAAAGCCTTCTCAAAAAGGCCTCATTGGACTGACCACACCATGGGTAACTTGACCCAGCAGTCAGGGTTCAAGAGCCATAGCTAGGAGATGACTAGAGTCAGAAGCCAGAGCCCAAAAGCCAAGGGCAGGAGTTGGAATCAGGAATCGGGAATCAGGGACCAGGAAACAAGCAGCAAAAGGGCTAAATTCAGAAACCAAGAAATCCATGAGACTGACAGGGAGCTGGCCATGAACAGGGCAGGGCTAATGCACATTAAGTTTAGGCACATGTAAAAGCACATGTAGACATGCCCAAAGACATGAATATGAAGCACCCCAAATTCTACTACATGTGTACCCCAAAGGAGCTCCCTTGCACTTTTTTGGTGAGAGCAGCAAGCAGTATGTATGTTATATACACACCAGCTAGACACAGACAGGAAGTCCCTTGGGAGAAAGACATGCCTCCCCACCACAGTATCATCCATCTTCTCACAGGTCATGCTTGGGTGGCTCCAAGGCCAGGTTGAACCAGCAACAGAACAAGGGGGAGAGACCCACAGCAATTGCACCCTGACTCCAGGCCAAGAAGGACATGGGTAAGCAGAGTCTCTTGAGGAGCTGCTAGGGGATTTGGAGGGGCATGCACTTGCACACACACATCCTTGAACTCAAGGATGGGAATAAAGAAACAGAGGGACATACCTGACATGGCATTCAAAGAAGCTGGCTACCTTATGCAGTTGGGCTTAGTTAAGGGCCTCTTTGCCCTTCTTCCTATCCCACCTAGAAAGGGTTACATCATCAAGGCAAAATAAACACTTGAGAGAGGTAGTTAGCCATGTTAGTCTGAAGTCAGGCAGGAGGCAGGGCAGGGTGGCTGGCGCCTTGGAGACTAACTGGTTCTGAAAGATGTGTGATGATTCATAAAGGTGCAGCATTCCTGACACTTGTCTTATAAACACATATGATGTGCTCATTCAGCCATACCCTCTGCAGGTCCTGGATTAGTAAGGCAGTCAGATATAAAACACCAGGGGTGGAGCAGTTCTGGGGTTATGAATTGTTGTGATAGCTGTGGCAGCTTTAAGAACAGAAAGAGTCCTCACCAAGGTGTAAATTCCCAGCTAAGCATCTACTGCACAGGTAGCTGTGGTGACATGGCAGCCTTTGCCATTTAGGCAGAGGAGCTATATCACACTCACTCCCTGATGTTTGGGAAGGCTGTGAATTCCAGCGGCTCACCTGGGAAATTGTAAAAATGTCAGAGTTTAGAGAACAGATTAAGAATCGACCGAGAAATGCTTTCAAACATGGGGGTGAAAAATGTCTGCATCAGCTTCCCGTCACTAAGGTTCAGTGAAAGAACAAAGCACGCGTGCAAGGGAAGAATAAATTGGATAAAGAAAACTGCTTGGCTGGAAAGAGATCCCACCTGCTTGTCTTATTCTCCAGCACCTCAGGGCACTTCCCCTCATCTTCTTTCTTTCTTATGTTTCGTCCAGGATGCTGGGGTGATTTTTCACTCTGATAGTGCTTCCATTGGGGATGACTGAATCTCCAGGATGGCACGTGTTGGAATGAAGGTAGTATATTTCCAAGGACCGTTCCTCTGCCCCCTGGTCTACAAAACATCAGAGGCATGCCCCACTGCCTGCTCTTCAACCAGGAAAGAAGAAAGATCAGGGTCACAGTCCAGCCACTGGATCTGTTCAGGGTTTCTATCCACACAAATCCACTTGCAGGATTGGTGCTTTTGCTGCCAACCCAATCACATTGCTATGCCGTTATACCGAGGTGTATCGTTCAGTGAATCCATACTGCATTACCATTCTGGGAGGAAAATAAATGGCTGTTAATAGATTCATTGCTGTGTATAATTTTGTTTACAGAATTATACTAAAACCTACGTGACCCAGGATGTATCTTCAGGAACGATTACGCAAATAACACTCATTACCAACCCTCCCCTATATCCCAATTAAAAGGTGTTGCTGAAGGGGTTTTGTAAAGTGAGCTGTGAGTCTGGATGATACAGCATGTGGGACAGGGAACAGTGCTACGTCTAAGCACTGTTCAATTATTCATTTCCCATTTCTGCATATACAAAAGGTTAATCCACAAGGCACTTGCCACACAGGGAAAGCAGCTCTTTGGAGACAGCTCCATATTAGTTCTTTTCTAATAGTTTTTCGAGCATTATCTATCCTCTGTTTCGTCTGTTGGGGGAGGGAGGGAACACACATTATAATAAGGGCTTCCTCTTTCTGTTCAGTCATTCAAGAGGGATCTTGACCTGGTGGGTGTGGGGGATGGGTGCTGGGTTTATAAGATGCCACAATTTTAACAGGGGATCCCATAAAGCCTTTTTGCCTTCCTTGACCCTCCTATACCACGGTGAATGGGCTTGTGCATCACTGCCACTGCACTGTGTGTTTTCCTCTGGGCCTGATCCACAGAGGAGATGTGAGTGCTGCACCGGTTGGCTCAAAACATTACAGCCAGGCTTTTAGAAAGGACAGCAGCTGAAGTCAATGGGAACTGTCAAAGCTCAGCATCTGTGAGGATGGAGTCTTTGGTCCTTTAGCTCAAGCTAAGGTCTCAAATCTTGGTGATGGCCAGCAATTCTGACAAAGAGCTCATAGGGAGGGAATATGTCTTTTCCCAGTTAAAGATACTTTCTCCTAACAAGCATGCTATTTGGGAAACAAGCTCATGTAGACTGAATGTGCTGGAGCTTTTTTTATTTTTCTCCTTAAGCAGAATGAGAACACAGGCCAGCGTCTGGCTTGAGATGGGCGGTGGCTGAAGACCTGGCTGAGATGTCATAAAAGAGACTTAGCATTTGTTCACAGACAGGCTGATGTCCACTGAAGTGGCTGACTGGGTACAGACTATGGCTAATTAAATAACCTTCACCCACCCCTCAGCTTCAAAGAAAGGCCCAAATAAATCCCTCTGTGAATATGTGGGAAAAACAGCGGAGCTAGAGATTGTCCAGGCTACAGCTCCAGGCTTCCTCCCACAGATGCAGTGCAGATGGATTTCTCTGACATGCTGTTGTCACCCTTGCTGTCACCAGTATCATTTTGAATTGCAAACCCATGAGAATGTGCATGTAGTTCAAAGGTTTATAAGTCCATTGGATGCAGTCTGGCCTATGGTCTGCTGCAGCTCACTGAGGTCTGTGCTTTCCAGTTATTCAACGAGAACCATCAGGACAATCATTCAGCAGCTGCCTCGGAGAACTCCCTGGCTCTGGGCTGTCAGGGGAAAGATTAGCAGTATGATTGCAAAAGTAAGTTATGCTGCAAAAAGAGCCCAAAAGTGGTATCTACACTGCCAGTGAGCTGCTGTGAAGCAAATCCTTCCCACTTGATTTTACATGTAAAATCCCAGAAAGGAGGCACTGTAGCTCCCTTAGAGCATCCCTGAGAGCATCTCAGTGAGAACGCCAGACTTAGACTGGTTCTGGGTGCATGCTTAGGGTCACCCACATTGCCTCTTTTCTGGGATTGATGTATGTGGAGTAGGAGCCAGCGTGATCTGATTCAAGTGGTGCTCCCAGGTGTGGCATGGACGTAACATTGACATGACCATAGACTACTCTCTGTGGTGGCAAGAGTCTGGGCAAGAAGTAAAAGTTTTAAATTGCACTATGAGAAATTTAGAGTGGATATTAGGACAAACTTTTTAACTGATAGGACAGTTAAACACTGCAACAGATTACATAGAGAGGAATCTCTATCGCTGGAAGTTTTAAAGTGAAGGTTAGATGAACAGTGAGCTGGGATGTTTTAGCCATGAATGACCCTACTATGAAAAACAGAGTTGGACTCTTTAGGTCCCTTATGTGCCTATTTTACTGTGATTATAAAATGTGTTGAGTGTCATCTTGGCTTCTTATATTGAATACAT
>NW_017728983.1:1659917-1670462 GCF_001723915.1 Gavialis gangeticus
GCTGGGATGTTTTAGCCATGAATGACCCTACTATGAAAAACGGAGTTGGACTCTTTAGGTCCCTTATGTGCCTATTTTACTGTGATTATAAAATGTGTTGAGTGTCATCTTGGCTTCTTATATTGAATACATGCAAATTAGACTAGTAGTCCAATTTGGCCTCTTTATTTGTGAATCATCAGTGGAGTGTTTGGAAATTTTCCATCAAAACTCTGAAAACTGTGATTTCAGCTGTATGCAAATGTTCAATGAATGTGACAACTGTTCTCACAAATTATTTATTCTTCTTTAGAAAACAGATTTTTGTTTCAGGTTCTGGCTTTTCAGTGACAATTCAAAATGTTCCAGTGAAAATTAAAAATATTTTTTGAAGTTTCTCATGGAAATGTCTCATCCTTTTTTCTGATTGTGTTTAGTCACCCCCTTTCATCTGGCAAGGCCACAGGATTTCGCCTACATTCATGCCATGGCAGTGTCAGATTACAATAAGCAGTGGTAGAATAACAGTAAATATTTTCCATGGATATCTACCTTATAGAAAATTGCACTGATATAATTGTGTAGAAATTGGAGCAAACTGTACCAAACAAGTTCTCTTTTGTGCCAATGACCGGTTTGTGTTCTGTACTGCTGTGACTATACTGATGTGGCTACATTAGTGAAAATTCCACTAATATAGTTAGGAGCTTAATGAATGCATTTTGCATGCCTTATTATGCTTGCTTTTTACAATCAATTCTCGTAACTAAATTTTGCTGATACAAATATTTGCAGGAAAGCGAGTTTTCAAGAAAAAAACCCATCTTCATTTACAGGGAAATCACATGTTCCTTATCTAATAAAGGTACAGAAAAGATATGAAGTGGTTTAGCTGACCAGTTGGAATGAAACAAAAGAACTCAATTTAGAATGGCCTCAATTGAAAACAAGAGAAAAAATACTTGGAGAAGAGATCTGCCCATGTGTATTCTCAAAAGATTTCATCTGGGATCTGAGAATCTAGCTGGGTTCTTTACATTACTCTTTCGGAGGCATCTGGCTAGCTTTAAGTGTCTTCAAATAATCAACACCTCTGCAAACCCATTTCTTCCATTTCCTTGTGTGGGTTTGAACAAGTGTGACTGACTGGACCTTAGTAGACAATTCTGTTTATGATGGACAGAGCAGACGTGAATGCAGCCCACCCATAGCTGGTTGTGTCTGATCTGCAAAAGTATTGATGTGTACAGAGCAGGAAACAACTTATTCTAGTCAGGAGAGTAGACTAGAGTTGGATCTGACTCTGAATATACACAGAAAGTGGACCTAGTGACTAAGAAGGTCCCTGTTTTTCAGGATAAGATCATACTGGAAAGTCCATTATCTTAAAGAACAAAACCCTTATGTTAACCACAGGAAGAATATTGTGACCATGTCCTCATGGTACAGAAATTTAAAGCTTGATTTCTCTTGTCCTAAGTCAAAACCTAATCTAAAAGCAGTGTTGCTCTAGGAAGCAAGTTTCTCTTTCTTGCCTGTATCAAAAATAAATACAGAGAAATACTTTACAACTGTTTTTAGCCCACTATGTACAATGAGCAGGAATATTCTCATTGCTCTGAGATGCATCTTTTATTTTCCTCAAGTATGATGTTAAATAAGGGGCATTTGAGCAAAGAAAGGAACTTCATGCAGCATTTACTTCTGATTGTCACTGAAAGAAGCATTTGATATTTTGTATGCCAAGGACAGATGGAGGCCATTTCCTAACATGTTCTCCTTTCCAGTTGGTTGGTTGGACACCAGGATCTATCGGTATCACTGGCTGTATGACCGTGGTCCATGGACCCTGATTTCAAAGTTTCTTTCCTTGTTGTTTTCAGGGTGGAACACTTTGAGAGCCATGTAGTGATGTTTCAGGGAAACATCAGGGAAACATGTTCAATGGGAAAATGACCCACAAGGATATTATTTGGTCACAGGGAAAATTGTTGAAGAACCACTAGTAGACTTGAATTGCCTGCACTTTCCAGATCTGCACTGCCTCAGTGATTCAAATTGGGATGCTAGCACTGTGGATCTAGAGCATAAGAGACAGGGGAAAGTTGCTCTTCTTCAGCAGAGCTACTTTGGTTCATACTTTTCACCTAAATGTCCTTCTGAGGGGTCAAGGAAGGTAAGAATGGCCAACATTTTGTGATGGGTCACAGTAAGGAAAGGTAGTCTTTGGTCTGTGCCCTGTTCTTCTGCCACTCCCAGACCATCCCAGAATTAGCAAACTCTTACACCTTCATGACCCTAACTCTCTTCTATTATTCATCCTACCAGGCCAATCTCACAGATAGGGTTTGAAAGGTCAGCACAATATTAATATGTTGAATGAGAAGATGCCATAGGCTGGAAATTGAGCCTGTCACACCAGAGTGATTCACATTGATGGCATTTGATTTGCCATTAATATTAATTTTATTTTTGATGGACACTCACAAAGACTTGCCACGTGCAAACTAATTATCTCAGAGGCACTGATGCTCAGTGTTTGAGAAACACAAACATCCTGCCAGGATGGTTACACTCAGAAGCAATAACTCCTTGTCTGCGGCACAGAGACAAACAGACAAGAGGGGCAGTGAAGTGCCAAGATCAGGGGAAGACAAGAAGGTGGACTGACTTTACTTCCAATCCCTCTAAGCTGTTACTGCTTAGGGATTTGTAGCCCACAGGGGGAGTGGGAAGAGAAAAGCTGGGAGGCAGCCCCTTCAGGTAGAAGGAATTTCTCAAAAGTCATCAGTAAGACAAGAGCAGGAGCATGCTCCCCTATTGTGAGCTTTCACTTTGTTTACAGCTGGGAGAGCAGGAGCATCAGCCATGGCTACTGGGTGAGAAAGGGAATCCCCAGTGAGAAGCATAGCATGACAATGCATGGGGTTGAACGTTCATTCATTCTGGCTCTGCAGAAGGCTGCTGAGCAGCTCCTGCCTTCTCTGCAGTCCCCAACTTTCCCCTGACAAGAGTGACTATGGTGGATGCTGAGATGGTGCCATCTGGATGAGGCTCAACAAGCAGTGTCTGTATGCACAGACTTAAACAGGGCACAATTAAGAGTTGTTACTATTTGTTTGCAAAGCAACACCAGTGGAAACAACACTTAGCAGGTAGGATCCTAGCCCCACTGCAATCACTGAGGAATTTTGCAGCAGGGGCCAGGATTTCTCCCA
Organism: Gavialis gangeticus; assembly: GCF_001723915.1. Classification (NCBI taxonomy): domain Eukaryota; kingdom Metazoa; phylum Chordata; order Crocodylia; family Gavialidae; genus Gavialis; species Gavialis gangeticus. The sequence continues at coordinate 1,663,115 of NW_017728983.1, forward strand.
TGTGTTGTTCAGTGCCTATCTGTAGATCAGTACAACCCCCCTTTCTACTTATCCTTTCCATGAACCAGGCAGCATTCCTGCACTCACTGCTAACTGTAGGCAACCCCAGAACCATCCCAGCTGTCCCTTTCAGGTTCAGCATTCCCTGAACTATGACTCAATTACTAAGGTGACCTCCAGTATATAGCCTGGAGCAGCCATGTTTATTCTGCTTATGCTCAAACAGTGGGATGGGCCTCATAAAATGATGCCTCTCAGAGGATACACTTCACAAGGACCCTACTGAATTCTCATCTGCTAAAAATGGATTCCTGCCAGCAAAGCAACCAAGGCAGCAGTGGCTGAAGACCTTCTCTGCACCTGCTTCCTGTATGGTAAGTTCTATACAAAATACAGTCCTGCACTAGGCTTAATATTTCCTGTGCATTGGCTATGGCAAGAGAACAAAGTGGTGTCTCTTTGCATGATGATGGTAATCCTAGTGTTATGGGGGGGTATAGAGTTTCAATATTTATAGTAGCTTTTCCATATTTACCATAGATTTAGTGCAGCCACATACTTCCAGGCAGTCAGTTTAGCTATTTTTACACTGCTGGCTAAGGTCAATGTTAAGGTGCTGTCTAGCCTGCACCTGTCAACCTTCCACATGGCAAACTTTAGCTTGGCCCCATCACAGTACAGCATGGCTCTGGAAGTCCCACTGAACAACCAGGTCTGAGGATGCCCCCCGCATCCCTTTCCAGCAGCATGCTTGGAATTTGCTCAGGGATGTGACCAATGGCTTGAAGTTGCAGCAAAGTAGGTTTAGACTGGATATCAGGAAAAGCTTCTTCCCTGTTAGAATAGTGAGGCAGTGGAATAGACTGACTAGGGAAGCTGTGGGATCTCTATCATTGGTGGTGTCTTTATCATTGGAGAGGGTCGATTAAAAAAGCATTGACTAGTGATGATATGAGAGTAGCTATACCTATGCTATGCTGTGAGTATTTCCCATACTTCTGGGCTTTACACTCTTGCCACATGGAGCCAAGAAGGATTTTTCCTCCTTCCTGTTGTTACATATTAGGGGTTTTTTCACCTTCTTTAGAAGCATTGATTATTGGGTGCAGTGAAGACTGGAGATTTTGACTGGGGTGTGCCAGTGCTTCCTCTGGGACTAAAACTCAGAGGTTCCTGGTTAAAAGGTTTTGCCCCTCTACTCAGGGTCAGACCAATTGCCACACTGTGGGGTCAGGAATGAAGTTTATCCCATGGCCAGTGTAGCAGGACACTGTGGTGTGCCTGCCACTTTAAGGGGAGAAGCTGCCTGATGCAGCCAGGTGGTTTGGGAGCTAATCTCAGGCTCACCTGCCCAGAAGTAGGCCAGGCTGGGGTTAGATAAGCCCAGTGCCAGAGCAGGTTAGAGCGCCTGGTCCTGAGAGCTTGAGGAGAGGAGTTCTCTGCAGCAGGGTAGGAGGTTTCCTGAAGGACCTAAGGAGGTAGAGGAAGCAGAAAGACTCTGCAAGCCTGGGAACCAGAGAATATCCCCTGGGGCAGGGAAGATAGGGTTTATGCATGCAAAGCGGGCTTTGGTTTCACATTGGTAATATTGTTTGAGTTACAAGCCTTGGGCCCTGCTGGAGACAGGCTCAAGGCTGATAGAGAATTCCCCAGCCCTGAGAAGGGTTTGAACAATGGAGTGGAGCCCACCAGCCCAGAGAAGGGGCTGAGTGGGGCACAAAAGGCTCCCTAGCCCAGAGAGTGTCTGCAGGAGTGGCTAGGGGTCTGAGGACCCAGAGGATCTGAGAGTCCAGAGAGGGGCTAAGGGAAGCCAAATAGTGGAAGTGACAACACCTGTGAGGCTTGGGTTGTGTTATAGGGGGGGGGAATGGAGCCACACAACTTGCCCTTAAGGCTATAGGTGTCCTGCAGGAGCACTGCCAGACCAAGAGGGCTTATTTAACGATTGGGACTAGTGGGGTCCAGGAGGAACCCATTGAGGACTTAATTGGACTCAGTCTCTCTCTCTAAGGCTCTTGGGCAGCCTCCCTTACTTAACCTCACTAACAGCAAGGCATGGTAGGTGAGTAATTAAGGGAGGGCAGCCTTATAGACAGAGCCAGGCAGGAGTCATACAGCCGCCAGTGGGCATTGTGGCTGCCTGTCTGGCTTGACCCTGCTACAGCCAGATTGGTATATTGAAGGGGCCAACACCCCCACAGTGTAATGGGGGGTGTAGCTGTCTTCCTTCAATCTTTGAACCATATTTTAACAAGCCTGGTAGCATCTGGACACTAACTGTCATTGTCCCTTGCTCTACCTGCAGTAGGGTAGGGTGTTACACCTTGTACTTGTGTGTTTGGTTTGATTGTATAGTTTTAGTTATGTTAGACAAGGATTTGTATACGATGGCTTGGTTAGGGTGACTCTGCGTCAGGCCAGGGAGTTGGACTAGATGACCTCCGGAGGTCCCTTCAAGCCTGACTTCTCTATGATGCTATGCCAGCCTTGAGAAAGGGTGCCAGCAGCAATCCCATAATTCCTTGCCCCTGCTGTGCAGAACCTTGCTCCCTGTATCTACTGCCTGTAATCAAAACCAAGCACAGAAGCGGAAACAATGATTGAGCAGGGTGAGGGCCCATAGATGATGACACTTGAAGAGAAGGAAGATGGAAAATGACTGAGGTTGACCATGAGCCAGAGATGAAGCACATTGTGTTGTTCCTCCTTAATACCACTGTGTCCTTTTTTACAAGTCCATCTTATGAGCTGTGTAAATGAGGCATGGGAGAAAAAGACTTTTGTACCATGTAATATAAAAAATGCATTGCTATCCCTTCTTTCTGAGCAGAGAATCAAGGTTATAATACACTTAATTTGGTTGTGGAAATCACATGACCTAATCTTTTTAATTAAAATACAGGTCAGGAACTAGGTGCCTCTAACTGGTATTCTAAACTTGGGTTGTGTGATCTACACTAGGGTTGGTGCATTTCCAAATGGAGCAGAAGAGGGACTATTTCTGTCTTGTATCCTTTTGAGCAATCTATCAAATCTCCAAGTTCAGCTTGTTCTCATGGGAGGAGGCTAGGCTGATGCCAATAGGACTCAGCACCCCAGCTGTCCATAACATGAAGATGTGATGCTAGGGAGGCTGTCACAATCTACAGATTGTCCACATGGATTAAAATACTGAATATTGTCTCTCTACGCCTTGGGAAAGATCCTGGTACTGTAAACGGTTACTCATTAATTCACATTCCAGCAAGTCAAAGGAGGCCTATATAACGCCCGTAGATAAATAAGTACTGCACCAGATGTGAATTTCTGCATGTGCTGTTTATCCCACCATATTAAACAGGATGTTGCAAAATGGATGGGAGTGAAGAGAAGAGAGTATAAATGATCAATGGGCTGGAAAAACTCTCATATGAACAGATGGGGGTTATTATATTTACCTTAGATAGGAAATAAAGAAGGGGCATGATAGAAATACATAAAGTAATGAATGGCTTAGGGAAAGGAGCTCAGAAGTTTCAGTTCTGTTTTCCTAAAATGAGGACATGGAGTTAAAAAGTGGGAAATGCAAAACTGAGAAGAGGAAAAAGGATTTTTCATAATGTGTGAGTAAACAGTGGAACTCCTTGCAAGTGGAAGTCATTGGGGCAAAGAATGTAGGATTTTAAAGGAGATGGGACATTTATGAGTTTCTCAACAGGGTGCAGTGTTATCATATGTAACAACAAAAACATTTTTGAAATGGTTATTACATCTCATGCTCCAAGGCTTTATGCCAATATCTACCTACTGGAGAACAGGATGAGACTCCCATGGAGAGTAAATTCTCCCAGATCTGCCTCCTCAAGTTGCAGCAAGGGAAGTTTAGGTTTGATGTTAGGAAAAACTTTCTCCAAGGAGTGTGGTGAAACACTGGAACAGGTTACCTATACAGGTGATGGACTCTCCACCCTTGGAGGTTTTTAAGACCCAGGTAGACAAAGTCTTGTCTGGGATGATCTAATTTGGGATTGGCCCTACTTTGAGCAGGGGGTTGGAGCAGATGACCTCCTGAGATCCCTTCCAAGCCTCAATTTATCTGACCCTGTGGGGATTGCCTCTGATACTTTTTCATGGCATTGTTCCTTCGAATAAGCCTCTAGATCTGACATGCAATTTAGGAGACCAAACCTACCATTTTTATCTAACTAAACCTATTGTGCTCCACCTGTTCTTAGTTTGGAAACTAGTTTTCAATCAGTTACATGGAGGATACATGGTATCTGTACCCAGAGGAGAAAGAGAAGTTACTTGCTGTGGGGTGCTTCAGGATGGTGGCCTGCAGGTATCCACACAACACACTCTTTCCTCACTCTTTCAGAGTCTTATAAGTTTCTTGAATTCATGGAGGCAATTGGTTGGCCATTGGAGAAGTTATGCTTTATATATCCCTACATGGGGATGTACCTGTGACCATGAAGGTGCTTCTTTTCCCACAGTTCAGAGCTCTCATGCCATGTGGACATGAATTAACTTATTACCTACAGCAGAGACCTAAGCAATTGAACATCACAAAAACAGAGTTTCTAGAGCAAATAACGATCTCTTCTGCCTCCCCCTCACTCTCCAACATGTCTATGTGCGCGCACACACATGCACGCACACACACATTTGAATGCAAGATTTTGTGCAGGTATTAAGTTCCTCTGGGTTTATCAGAGAGCAGACTGCTCTAGTTAAAATAACACTGTGCAGCAGAACAGAAAATAAGATGTCACGGCAAACTAAACATCTTCACTTTCACAACATACTAAAAAGCTCCCTGGTGAGCAAAGATGGGTAGGTGTGAAAGAGTCCCCCCCTTCTTCCAGCCCTTTTTTTGGGCAGGGGTATGTGTCTTAAAGAGTCAAGCTTGAATACCTTGCCATTGTCCATGGGGAACAGTGAGGTAAGTTGGGTATGGTCCGATCTCAGAAACTAAGATTTCTTTGATTTTTTTTTTTTTTTTTTGCCATGGAAGAATATACTTTGTTTACCATAACATCTTATTTTCTGTGCCACTGCACAATGTTATTTTAACCAGCGCCATTTTCTCTCTGATAAACCTTGAAGAGCACCCTAGCCAGCTTCCTAGTAAGAAGAGCTCTGACAATTCTGATTTTATTTATTGGTTCATTTTATTTCACTTTCTTTCTCTGCCATGTTTAGTATGACTGAGTGACCAATTCAATAAAAAATGGAAAACTGGCACAGATTGTGTAATAAAGCGGAGCAGGTTACTGAAGGCTCCATATGATGTTTTCAATATTCTTTTCAAAATACAGATTTGAAATAGAGATATGCTGAATAAGATGGGCAGCTGATATTTCATTTCAGTTCATATTATTGCTATGAATAAGAAGAGTCGCTGGTATATCTTCTGAGCTATCCACGGGGAATACACTCTTGGAGCAACCCAACCAGTGCCTGCTTCTCTGTAAATAGAACAGGCTGAACCTATGAATACTCTGTCATGTTTATGAAGAATGAACTGTTGGGATTTACACTGTGAGCTCTTTGGGGCAGAAACTGCTACATTTCAATGCATTATACAGGCTCTGGCAAAAAAGGGGGCCCAATGTATTTTTGGTCTTTAAGCTCAACCAAGAAAGAATAATATTGGGATTATCCCAGATACACACTACCATTCAAAACAGATGAGACTGCTGTGTTCCCACATATCAGTCTAGTTTGGAAACAGCCAGTCTACTTCCATGGCAGAATTGTAGAGCCCTCCAAGGTCAGCTCGTCCATCCCATTGTGTAGGGGTTTAGAGTCTTGCTTCCTTAACTGTGTATCCAGCCTCTTCTTGAAAACCTCCAGTGGAAGAGATTCCACAATTTCCTTCAGCAACTGGTCCCGCTGTTCTAATAGTTGGGAAGTTTCCCCCAGTATTTAATTTATATTTGGTTTGGCACAGTTTAAACCCAGTTTGTCTTGCTCTTTGTGGCTGTTTTGGCATTTGCTAGCCATTGGATAAAATGGGTGGCAAGCAGGTGGGGAAGTTTTTGTCCCTGCTGGAGTCAAGGATCCAGGCTTGAATCTAGGGCCCATTTCCTTTCTAGAGTAATGGCTATTTCACAGAACCACACACTCCCTAGCTTTCTCTTTGTCTTCTGATCTCACATATCGCTTTTTCTTGGCTACCCAGTGAGCCAGCCTCAAAAGGAGGCCTGAATAATGTTTAATTTGTGACCAGCTGATTAGAGAGAGTTCATCTCGGTTCATATTTCATTTCAGTTCATATTATCACTATGAATAGGAGTCACTGGTAATATCTTCTGAGATATCCACAGGGAATACATTCTTGGAATAACCCAACCAGCATTGGCACCCTCCATTCCTGTTCCCTTAACTTTTCCTCTTAGAGTTTGCTTTTCTGCTCCTTTAAGATTTTTCACTGCTTACCTTTGGATTTTCTCCAGTTTCTTTAGGTCCTTCTGGATTCAGCACAATCTGAGGCCTAACTACCACCAGATTCAGAGGTATAATTGCATATTATGTATCTTTCATACAATGCTCCTGCTATCACAACCAAAAATTGAATTTGCTTTTTATTGCTATGCTACCATACTGATGACTTGTGTTTAGTTTATAACTGTAATACCCAGATCCTTCTCAGCAGTGCTTGTGGTCACCTTTTCATCTTCTGGATATTTATCAATGGAGTGTTTTATAGTTTGTTCTACCAATTTGCCAGGTAAAGAAAAAATGAGGATTAGGTGTAGTACTTTCTCATGCATATTTATCTATCTATCTAGAAATAGGTAGATTTAAGTCCCTGCAGGGTGGTTCCAAAGAGGATGGAGCTGGACTGTTCTCAGTGGTGGCAAATGACAGAAAAAGGAGCAATGGGCACAAGTGGCAGCAAGGGAAATTGAGCTTCTATATTAGGAAAAGCTTCTTCACTAGGAGGGTGGTGAAGCACTGGAATGGATTACCTACAGAGGTGGTGGAGTCTTCATCCTTGGAGGTTAAGGCCCAGCTCAACAAAGCTTTGGCTGGGATGATCTAGTTGGGGCTGGTCCTGCTTTGAGCAGGGGTTGGACTAGATGTGACCTCCTGAGGTCCCTTCCAACCCCCATTGTCTGTGATTCTATGAAATACATTTTTAAAACCATATGTGCATATAAATCTACACATGCACAATATACTTTGTTGTGAAGTGGGGACACAGCTCTCCACCAATGCTATGACTGGACATTAGTGATTTCGAACAACAACCTGAACCCTGCCTCCATCAATCCACACTTCCATGCAGACCCCTCACCTAGTCTCCCTCCCCACCCCTTCCAACCTACCATAACTCTCCCTTGTTCCATGCTAAATGGCT
>NW_017728983.1:1675462-1686114 GCF_001723915.1 Gavialis gangeticus
TGAATTCTTGGTATACACATTATGTTAATAAAAGACAGCTTAGTGAAAATGTATTTTTATGAAAGTGGTAAAAGAGAGTGATAGAAGAATAGTATTCTGGAGGTATGCAGTTCAAGTATCATCATGCTCCTTTAGAAATCTTTGGTGCCTCCACACCTTGAATACTTGGCCCGGTTTTGGTCACCACTCCTAAAAAAGGATATAGAAAAACCAGAGAAGGTCCAGAGAAGGGCAACACGGATGATTAGTGGTGTGGAGGTGTTCCACATGAGGAGAGACTACTCAGTTCAGTTAACTGGCACATCTTCTATCCCGTACCCTCTACTCAAGGTATCTTAGAGATGCTTTTAGGGGTCCATGGTAATGGTTTACAAAATACTAATGGTGAAGGGGAATTAGGGATTTATTATTTGTTCTCTCTCACAATACAACAACTAGGGGTCATAAAATGAAATTAAAAGGTAGTAAGTTTAAAATTAACAAAAGGAAGTTCTTTTTCACATAGCAAGTAATTAAAGTGTGGAACTCATTGCCACCAGGTGTTGTGGAAGCTGACAGTTTAGCCAAATTCAAAAAGAAGTTGGAGAAATTCTTGGAGGAAAGAGGCATCAGTAGCTATTCAGCATGGGAATTAGGGATACACCCTCTGAATCAAAACTTCCCAGACCTTAAATGCTGGAGGCCACAAGTGAGAGAGCAACAGTGGAAAAACCCCTGGTCATGCCTGTCCACTCTCCCTTTGACTTCCACTCCCTGTCACTGTGTGACACCAGATACTGGGCAAGATGTACCCATGTTCAGACCCAGTAAATAGCAATTCTTATGTTCTTCCATTCTTAAGTGACTGTGGAAATGGTAAAGTTTAGGTGGAAGTGTAGTGGCTTATTTTTTCTGACCTTATTTGTTTGGGGTAGGTTACATGAGTAGCAATCCTTTTTTGCTTCACAATAACATTTTTGTATATTCATTTCCTAGTTTTGTTTTTAATGGATTAGACAAGAGGGAGGTAAAAAGTGCAGCTGCTGGTGGAAAACATGGTGTTCATTGGCAGCTGCACATGAACTCTTCCAGAGTACCAGCTGGGGGCATGCACCATTCTCCATTATAGGATAATATCTGACAGAAAAGTGTAGCTCTTGACAGGAAAGATGTTATCTGCTGCAGTCAGGTTTGTGTGTATGGCTCATAGACTCTGTTATGAAAGATAACATTTAAAATTGATCTCAAATCCAGTAGTTAAAAAAACGAAACCTTACCCATCCACCTGATCTCCTTTAGATATTCCTGTCTACCGATGTGTGTGTGGATGGCAATGCTTTCTTAAGAAATATACGTCAACAATGAAAAATTGGGATACCATCATTAGATTTCACTCAAAGCCCAACTTCAAAGATTCCTGCTGGAAAACCTGTTAAGAGAAAACAAGCAATAACTGTATGGACCATTTGGAGTTGATGAAAATCAACAAAGTGTGAGATTCTATATCTGTGGTCCACCACTTTTTGGAAAAACCAGGAATGCATATCCCATTGTATCCACTTCACAAATTCTAATTGGAGAGCAGCTGCCAGGAGCTTCCATGCATGCTGTACATGACTAGCACCCTATATAGCTGTGGCAGCCATGTGATGATTTGCAGACAAGAGTTCAATGTGCTCTCCCCAGCAAATTACCTTTGCCCAAGAGCCAGGGCATCCTTCAGCTATTGGACCAGTGATATCTTTTCTCTACCAAACATGATATCAGTTCATAGATTCATAGATGTTTGGGTTGGAAGGGACCTCAGTAGATCATAGAGTCCAACCCTTTGCCCTGGGCAGGAAACAGCGCAGGGGTCAAATGACCCCAGCCAAGTGCATGCCTAGCCTCCTCTTAAAAACCCCCAAGGTAGGGGAGAGCATACCTCCCTTGGAAGCCCATTCTAGATTCTGGCAACCCTCACTGTAAAGAGGTTTTTCCTGATGTCTAACCTAAATCTGCTCTCTGTCAGTTTGTGCCTGTTGTTCCTAGTTACTCCAAGGGGTGCCCTGGTAAACAAAGTGTTTGCTATTCCTTGCTGCTCCCCCAATGAATTTGTAGGTGGCCACAAGATCACCTCTTGGCCATGAATGCCGCATGCTTCTGGAGGCTGGGGGGGCATGGCGAGCTCCTGCAGATGGTGGTGGCGCTTTCGGTGGTGGAAGTGTAGTGGGAGCAAGTGGGGAGCTGCCTCAGGCAGCAGCAGCACTGTCAGTTGTGGGGGTGTGGGTGGTGAGTGCCGACCATCACTGTCAGTGGTGCCTTTTCGCAGGGGGTGCACTGCCACGCTCAGGGGGTGCATGTGCACCCAAGTCCACCCACTATGCGTCACCAATGCTCTCAGTCTTCTCTTGTGGAGGCTGAAGAGATCCAGGGCCCTCAGTCTCTTCTCGTAGGGCTTTGCCTGCAGGCCCTTACCATAAGAGTGGCCCTCTGAACCCGCTCAAGGTTGTCCACATATCCCTCTTGCAGTGCAGCGTCCAAAACTGGACACAATACTCCAACTACAGCCTGACCAGTGCCACATAGAGGGGAAGCATCACCTCCCTGGACCTGTTTGTCATGCACTGGCTAATGCATGATAAAATGCGGTTAGCTTTATTGAGCGCTTTGTCACCTTGACGACTCATGTTTATCTTGGTGTCAACAACGACTCTGAGATCCCTTTGCACTGCTGTGCTGTTGAGAAGGTCATACCCCAGTCTCTAAGTGTGATGGTGATTCCTTCTCACTAGGTGCAGCACCTTGCACTTGTCCTTGTTGAACTGCATCCTATTCTGTTCTGCCCACATTTCCAACCTGTCCAGATCAGCCTGGATTAGTTCCCTATTCTCTAGTGTATTAACTTTACCCCATAATTGGTATCATACCAACCAGTCCACCACCACTCTCTGGGTGTGACCCCTAAGCCAATTTGCCACCCACCTGACTGTGTAATCATCTGTCACAGCCACTCAGTTTATTTATGAGACTAGGATGAGATACTGTATCAAACGCCTTCTTAATATCCAAGTAAATGACATCTACCTCAAGTCCTGTGCCTAAGTATTGTGTCCTGGTTATAAAAAGAAACAAGGTTAGTCAGGCAGGATCTACCTGCTATAAATCCATGCTGGTTGCCCTTTAGCACTGCTTTCCCCCCCTGACTCCCACAAATGTGATCCTTAATAATTTTTTCAAAGGTTTTCCTGAGGATAGAGGTGAGACTAACTGGTCTATATTTACCCGGATCCTCCTTCCTCCCCTTCTTGAAAATGGGGACCATATTGGCCCTTTTCCAGTCCTTTGGGACTTGCCCTGAGCACCATGAGTACTCAAACAGCTGTGCCAGTGGTTCTGCTATGACACTGGCCAATTCTTTCAGCATCCTTGGATGAAGATCATCCGGACCCGCTGACTTTAACGCACCCAGAACTTCCAAGTGCCTCTTCACCAAGTCGGCACTAACAGTCGGTGGGCTGGTGTCCCTTTTGTGCCTATCTATGATCCAATTGGGAGATTTTTCCTGATCAGTGTTCAGGAATACAGAAGCAAAACACTCATTGAAGAGCTCAGCCTTGCCCCCAACTTCTGTCACTAATTGCCCTAGTTTGTCTTGTAGGGTTCCTATGCTACCCTGCGCCTTCTTTTTACTTCCTATATACCTGAAGAAGGACATTTTGTTGTCTTTAATTTTTGTTGCCAGCCTAAGTTCCAGTTCTGCTTTGGCCTTTCTGACTGCTTTCCTGTAGGCAGTGAGGCACCAAAAGCCTCCGCCCATCTCCATCAATATGACTTTCAATAATTCATAGCTCAGAAGAAAAGTCTACCATGGAGAAACAGAACATGTCATACTCATAGCTCTTTAAGAAGTCATCTAGGGCTGGACTGTGATAGACTTATCCAAGCTGAGTAGTGACTAACTTTTTGAGTGGTCCCACTGAAGTCGGTATCAGTAAAGAGATGTAATAATGAGTTAAGATAACAGAATCTGATTCCCAGTAGGTTGGAATTAATCAAAATAGCAAACAAACAAACTGTGGGAAGATACAATTATGATAAAACATCTTTAAGAAGAAATTTCAGCCAGGGATACAATTCAACATTCTTAACCCAAAGGTATGAAGAATACAGCTGATTTTTCCAAATACAGCATGTCTGCAACTGAATAGGCAAAATATTGCCTCATTGCTGAAATGTCAAAACATGTACCTGAGCAAAAATTACATGTGATGAGGAAGCATTTCCATAGACACACTGTGCATTGGAGATGCCAAATGATCCTATTACAGACTTATCAAAGCAGCTGGGATTAGTAGAGATAAAACAACTTTCAGTGCTGGTCTCTCCCTTTCTTTGCTCCTTTGTTTGTCTAAATAGCTGTTTTGGTGAGTGCCGAGAAATAATAGGAGGTAATTATTGCTTCATGTAATGTTCCATGTTTGGTTTTGTAATCCTTCAGTTCAGTTTATTTTCATTTTAAGCAAAAAAGTTCCCCCTGGAATATTATAATCTCCTTCTAGCTTTCGAGAGCTCTCCTCCTACTTCTGAAGGGTTCATGATTTAAAATATACCTGATTGTAATACAAGGTCAATACAAAGCCCAGAGCTGCAGGCATCAAACGCACTGATGAAGGGCTCAGTTTTAGAGGTAGTTCTTATTGATTAACACAGACATCCAAAGTAACAAGGCAAGCCACCAGCAGCAAAATCCCCAGTAGCGTACTAGGGACTTGATCCATATTTCCACTGAAAGCAATTGCTTTTGGCTTCTCTGGAGGAGAATCAGGAAACAAGGGCCAGATTTTCAAAGGCAGTAACTTGTCTAAAGATGCGGACAGGGATTTTCAAAAGTGCCTAATATTGAAAGCTAAAGCCACCTTTGGCCAAATCCGCTTTTACCCTAATGGCCCTCGGCATTAATTCATTTAATTGTGAGATAGCATCTAAGGAAATTTATCCCAGATCCCAACAGTTGTGCGTTCTGCCATGCCAGATGTTTGAAGACATTCAATTTTATTCAGGATAAAATTCCTTAGCTCCCATTGTGCATCTGCCAGCATGTGCAGTTGGCTACATGTATCTCAAAGCATGGGCAGCTGGGCAATGAGGCAGTTCCTTGATTTACAGGTTGAAAGGGCATGGGTAGCTGAGGGTTGAGGAGGTCACCAGCTCATCATACCATGGACCTGTCATTTCAGCACTGGGTTGCACGACATGGATTTAAATGTCCCTGATATCCTAAACAACACAAGCAAAGAGTCTTTATTGCACCACTGCAGTTCCTTCTGTCCTCCCTTGGGTCTTTATTTTCTTTCCCTGCTCTGTTACATTTTGGCTCCATTAGTTTTGGTGAGCCTTCTATGCCTGGCAATCCTGTATGCTTTACAAAATTTGCTGGACCTTTTGGATTAGAAATCTTATTAAATCCACTCTTCATTCCTTTAAAGCCACTTTGGCCTTAAGCAAATCCTTTTGGATTAGGAGAAACAGGTGCCTCATATGTGCCAGGAAGCTCATTGCTCTCCTTGAACCCCAGAAGCCCCAATAACAGGCAATGATCTGCCCAGGTAGATCTCTGGGTCTTAGTGACCAGGGGGACCCAGAACCCTGTTGATACCCTGAAATTCAGGAAGTAACACAAACATGAGGAAGTTAGTCTGAAAGAAGCTTAAAAGAACAGTCAAAAATGTAAAAATCCTGCAGCTAGGAAGGTGTTTAAAAAAAGAAAAAATGTATTCCAGAAATCAAAAAGGGTACCAAGCAGACCAGTAATAATGCCCCCCCCCTTATGGTTTAATAGCAGAGTTGAGGGCTATTCAAGGCAAAAAGGCATCCTTGAAAAAATGGAAGATGTGCCTAAATGAGGAAAGCAGGAAAGCTCACAAGCTTTGGCAGGTTAATTATAATACCAAGTAAGGCAGAACAAAAAAGGAAATTGAGGAGCATCTAGCAAAAGATGCTGAAGTTAATAATAAAAACTTTTTTTTTTTGAAATCAGAAGCAAGAAGCCAGCTGAAGAATTGGTGGGATTGTTAGATGACCACAGTGTAAAAGGTGTCCTCAGAGATGATTAAGCCAAACAGAAAAGCTAAATGAATTATTTGCATTAGTGTTTACTGCAGAAGACATTGGGGAAATTCCCATGCCAGATAATCTTTTCTAGTAGAACGGTCTGAAGAGTTAGACCACATTGAAGTGACAACAGAAAAAGTTTTAGAACTAGATGATAAAGTAAATAGTATGTAACCTACCATTACAAACAACCCCTGTGGCAGATGACTGGCAAGTTGTGAACATAACTCCCATCTTCAAAAAGGGTTCCAGAGGTGATTCTGGGAACTACAGAGCAGTGAGTCTTACTTTCATCCCTCGCCAGCGGTTGGAATCTATAATAAAGAATAAAATGAGCAGCCACATGTACAAATATGATCTGCTGGGGAAGAGCCAACAGGATTTTTAGAAAGGGAAGTCCTGCCTCACTGATCTGCTGGACTTCTTTGAAGGTGTTAACAAAGACATGAACAAGGAGGGATCCAGTTGACAAATAATATATATGGACTTTCAAAAAGCTTTTAACAAGGTCCTTCACCAAAGGCTTTAAAAAAGCATGAATTGTCACAGGATTGGAGGGAAGGTTTTTTTGTGGATTGAGAGATGGTTAAGAGATAGGAAACCTCAACTATACATACACAATGCTGGTTCTGAACTAACTGTTATGACTCAGGAAAGAGTTCTTGGAGTCATGGTAGTCAAAGTGCAGCAGCAAACAATAAAGCCAATAAAATCTTGGGCAACATTTAAAAAAAGGAATTGAATATAAAATGGAGAACATTATCGTGCCCTTACTGAACTCCATGCTGTGCCTGCATCTTGAATACTGTGTATATTTCTGGTCTCCACATCTCAAAAAGACTGTAGTAGTAGTATTAGAAAAGGTACAGAGAAGGCAACTAAGATGATCAGGGGCCTGCAGCAGGTACTATACCAAGGGAAACTAAAAAGGCTAGGAAACTTCAGTTTGGAAAGGAGAAGACTGAGGGGGGACATGATAGAGGTCTATAAAATTATGAAGGGTGTGGACAAGCGAGCAGGGAACTGCTGTTCACTGAGTCCCAGAATACTAGAATTAGGGGGCAGCCACTGAAATGAGTAGATGACAGGTTTAAAACTAACAAGAAAAAGTGGTTTTTTGGTGCAATGTGCAGTTAACTTGTGGAATTCATTCCCACAGGAAGTGGTGGAGGTAGAGTGCAGAGCCAGGCCCAAAAAGAAACTGGATAAATTCATGGATGATAAATCTGTAAATATATATTGCACAGAATGGTTGGAGATGTTTCCTCTGGCATCTCCAAACCAATAATGATAGATGCCAGGGAGGGGATAGATCACTAGAAATATCTGGTTCAATGCACTCCCTTTATAGCATTTCTGTCACTGTCAGAGACAGGATACAGGCCTAGGTGGGCCATTCATTTGACGCAGTCTTGCACTTCTTATATCCTTATGTTATGTAGTGGTTCTCATTAGGAACAGTCAGAGGTTTACCAGAAAGCAGATAACCCAGGTCAAAGACAACCAAGGTCAAAGCGAGGGTGTCAGTCCAGTTCCTAGGGTGTTAAGTCAAGAGTGAAGACAAGATCATGGCCAGAGAAAGCAACTGATCAAGGCCATGAAATCTAAGACAGGAACAAAACTAATCAGAATCAAACAAGCATAGGGGTAACAGCACTCAACAATTTTACTGTTGGGAAAATGCCCTGCAGGAAGTAAGAGGGTTTTATAGCCCTCCAATGAAAGGCTCAGGGCTTCTATTGGTCTGATCAGGTCACCTGTTCCCCATCAGAAACCTCATAAGAAGGCCCAGGTTGAGCTGGGCTTACTATTTGGCCAGCTTTCTGGTGGTGTTGGTGTTGTAGTTTGGGCTTCTGTCAGTGGGTATGAAAGATCCAGGCTTGCATTGTAGGAACCCTGACATGACTATTCTAGAAAAACTGACCAAGGAACTAGCATCAAAATTATAGTTGATAAAGTTCTTCTTGTAGACAGAAATGCTATGGAAGAGGCAGTCCTGGACCATGATACCAGGCTTCAGCAACACTTATAGAGGTGTCAGGAGTGGAACATGAGGATGAACGTAGACATATTTCATAGTTTCTTAGTTTCATAGTTGGTAGGGTTGGAAGGGACCTAAGCAGGTCAAGTCCACTCCACTGCCATGGACAGGAAAGAATGCTGGGGTCAAATGACCCTGGCTAGGTGGTTGTCTAGTCTCCTTTTGAAGATCCCCAGGGTAGGGGTGAGCACCACTTCTCTTGGAAGTTAGTTCCAGATCCTAGCCACCCTGACAGTGAAGTAGTGCCTCCTGATATCTAGCCTGAATCTACCCTCAGTCAACTTATGGCTGCTATTCCTTGTTACTCCCGGTAGTGCTCGGGGGAACAGGGACTCTCCCATTGCCTGCTGGTCCCCCTTGGCAAGTTTATAGGTGGCTACCAGATCCCCTATTAGCCTTCTTTTGTGGAGGCTGAACAGGTTTAGGTCCCGTAGCCTCTCCTCATAGGGCCTACCCGGCTGCTCCTTGATCATGCGAGTGGCCCTCCTTTGGACACTGTCCATGTTGTCCACATCCCTCTTGAAGTGCGGTGCCCAGAACTGGACACAGTACTCCAACTGCGGTCTGACCAATGTTGCATAGAGGGAGAGGATCACCTCCTTGGACCTGCTCGTGATGCATCTATGGATGCATGACAAGGTGTAGTTAGCCTTCCTGACCGCGTTCCAGCATTGACGGCCCATGTTCATTTTGGAATTAATAGCGACTCCAAGATCCTCTTCTGCCTCTGTGCTGAGAAAAAGGATGTTCCCCAGCCTGTAGGTATGCTGCTGGTTTTTCCTCCCCAGGTGCAATACCTTGCACTTGTCCATGTTGAAACCCATCCTATTCTCATCCGACCACCTCTGTAACCTGTCCAGATCTAGTTGTAGCCTGTCCCTCTCTTCTAGCATGCTCACTTTACCCCATATCTTAGTGTCATCTGTGAACTTGAACAACGTGCTTTTCACCCCCTTGTCTAAGTCGCTGATGAAGATATTGAACAGTGTGGACCTGAGAACTGAGCCCTGGGGAACCCCACTGCCCACATCTCTCCAGGCCAAAAGTTAGCTGTCCACCACCACTTTCTGGGTGTGGCCCTCCAGCCAATTTGTGACCCATCTGACTGTGTAGGCATTGACACCTATCGCCTAATTTTTTAATGAGGATGGGGTGAGAGTCCTACCACCCCTGTTGAGCCTGAGCAGCACAGTCTTACCACTGCGCTGCATTTGGGGGGGCTAAACCCCATTAGCCATCTCTTCCACTGCTTATGCCTTGCAGCGTGGAGAACTCTGGACTGTGTGGTATGTGGCTCTGCAAACACGTTTGCAGCACCACATACCACACGACCGTGCTCATTTGGAGTTTTACCAACAGCATGGAGCCCATGGAGTTTTACCAATAGCAGTAATTTGACATTTGATTGGGTAGTTACTCTTGTATAGGGGTTTATATCTTCCATGCACTACTTTTCTATATCAGTGTAATAATCCTAATTGCACTGGTGTAAATGAGTTTTCTGGTCAGGATCTACAATGAGGCGGGGAATTGACATAAAAATATACATGGAGCGAGTTCAAAGTGGGTAGAGAGCGCAGACAACAGAAGAAAATTCAACTGACTGGATACTGGGAAAAGATAGGCACGTACCTATGCAGACAAGGTTCTTTGGGTAAATCTAATATCTTTTATTAGATCAACTAAGATAGTTGGGAAAATACTCTTTTGCAATATTTCAGGTACAAATGTTGCCCTGTGGGGTCAGGCCAACTCTCAGGATCTCAATATTGCACTGTTAGACAGGACGGCATGGTGTACAATTGCACATGCACACACTCAAAAATCAATTAG
The DNA here is from genome assembly GCF_001723915.1 of Gavialis gangeticus. Taxonomy (NCBI): domain Eukaryota; kingdom Metazoa; phylum Chordata; order Crocodylia; family Gavialidae; genus Gavialis; species Gavialis gangeticus. The sequence goes on from NW_017728983.1 coordinate 1,685,409, forward strand.
GTGCATACACATACCAACTCAGGCACATACACATCCAAACCAGCCTATGCACATGCATACCTATCACCAATTCAAGCGCATACACTATACACCCCAAAAGTTAGACACAGATCACTAATTTGTATATCATGCACACAATGACACATACACACACAGCCCACCTTCACATACATGCAGGTAAGTTCCTAACTTGGATGGTACAGTGTGTATGTGTGTGCTTAGGGTACTTGGGGGAAGGTTTAGGTGAGAGTGAGAGAGAGTATAGGGAGTGAAAGTTGCCAGAACCAGGATTAGAACCAGTGGACTATAGAGAAGCTGGCTGAGGAACTGAGGCTTGGGTTTACTTAAGGTAGACTGGGGCTGGAAACTGAGGCAGACAGCTGAGATATTGCTGGGGTGGGGGGCAGATAAGTGGTGGCAAGGAGGAGACAGCCAGGAAAGAAATTGAGGCAGAAACCTGGTTGCTCAGGGGAGAAGGAAAAGGAAAACGAAGTGGGGATAAGACAGTAGCACAGAAACAGGGGGTTTGGATGCAGAGAGGAGCTCAGGACAGGTGTTGGAGGTGGCAGTGAGCCAGAAGCAGGACAGGGAGAAATGAGACAGAAGTTAGAGGGGCGAGGAGCAGAGATTGGAGCAGGGCCAAACCATAGTAAAAACAAAACCCAACTTAGGGGTCCAAATAACAGTTTTATTAAACAGACAACAC
>NW_017728983.1:1691114-1692200 GCF_001723915.1 Gavialis gangeticus
TTCGCCGGTAGGACCTTTGGGTGGATAGGTGGTGTGGCACGGTGCTGATACAGATGGAGAGCGTGTCCCACTGGGTCTGTCTTCACTGCCCCTTTTTATAGGGGCAGACCTTGTGTGACCCTAGTGACAGGAGGCATGCCCAGGCAAGGGTCAGCCCCTGGTGTACTGAGCACGTGTGCTCCATGCAGGGATGTGCAGTTTCGGGTGTCTGTAATGGTGAGGTACAATGGTAGAGTTGCTGGTTCTGCAGGGTCTTTTGTCTTTCAAATGCTGGGTTCTTGTCTCTGTTCCTGGGTGAGGTCTGTGGTTCCTGGATGAATCAAGTGAGATGATGGCCTGGTCATTACAGGCCATTCAGTGAAGGCCTGCTACCATTGTATTTCAATCATTCCCAATCACTCTTTTTGCACTTGCTTGCAAAAGAGAAATTTTCCAACTCTTAGTTAGTCTAATAAAAGATATCGGATTTACCCAAAGAACCTTGCCTGCTTACATCCTTAGACCAGTATGGCTACAACCAACACCTCTGGAAGACACCTATGCCCTTTTAATAGCAGGAGCTATAAGGTCACAGTAAATTACTACTCCACTGTCTAGGAGATAGACTGTCCTAATAAACAGTCAACTTAATTTTAGTAAGGTGCAAGTTTTCTCTCATTATTCCCTAGACTGCAGTACATGAAATAGTAAATTCCAGGTAAAAAATGCTCCATTTACAATAATAAGATTATTTTCTAACTTAGATTGGACTCTGAAAGTTAAGATGTTTTCTTCTGAATATAACAAATATTTTGCAGGCCTCACTCTAAACCTTTTGTCTTCACTGGAGTTGTGCAGGTGTTAGTAAGTGCAGTACCTTACTTCACAAATAAGGCGCTACTTCACGGTCAGGGTGGCTAGGGTCTGGAACCAGCTTCCATGTGAGGTGGTGCAGGCTCCCACCCTGGGGGTTTTTAAGAGGAGGTTGGATGACCACCTTATTGGGGTCATTTGACCCCAGTGCTCTTCCTGCCATGGCAGGGGGTCGGACTAGATGATCTGCTCAGGTCCCTTCCGACCCTAGAAACTATGAAACTATGAAACTAT
>NW_017728983.1:1697200-1704821 GCF_001723915.1 Gavialis gangeticus
CAGTGCTCTTCCTGCCATGGCAGGGGGTCGGACTAGATGATCTGCTCAGGTCCCTTCCGACCCTAGAAACTATGAAACTATGAAACTATGAAATAAAGCAATTCTGTTGAGGCTGGATAAGCTAAAGTGAGATCCAGATCTCTTTCCTGCAGTGGTATTGGCTCTATGCTGAAAGTAAGGAGTTAGAATAAAAAATAGCAAATCCTTCTTCTTGATGCTGGAGTGGAATCTGAAAACAAACAGGAGTCCTTCTGATTTACAAAATGCCATGTTTACTCAGTCACTTTTCAGAGTAACTGTACTCTAGTACCCATTCACCAAAGTAATTAGGTACATTTTTGGCCATTTTGAAATTAAAAAAAAATATTTTAAGTCATTTTTTGCTGTAAGGAAAAAACAAAACGAACACATACATATGAATACATATATTCAGTTTTCAGGGTTTCATCAAAAAATAGAAATGTTTTGCTTGGTTTATTTTATTTTATTTTTTGGTTGTGTTCAAATTTTTTGTGGAAACAAAAACAATTTTGTAATAGCTGCTTGGACAAATCCAAAATGTTCAGTCCTTAAGGCTCTGATGACTTCACTGCAATATAAGCAAATGCTTAGAGTCACCACAGGCAGACAAGGTTCTTTGGGTAAATCTGATATCTTTATTAGATCAATTCGTATAGTTGGAAAAATTCTTCTTTGCAATCTTTCGTGTACAAATACCCGTTGTCAGACTTAGGAAGCATATGCATTTGGTCTGTGCTCCACATTTTTGTGTTCCACATTTTGTATGTGCTGCACCTTTTTGTGCTTTACACAGAGTCACCACATTTGCTTATGTGTTTGTTTTGGATAGGCATAGACTGCTGAGCTTTTTTTTATTATCTGGATTAAAAAAACAGTTCAGGAGTAGTTGTGATTCTCCTATGCAGAAAGAAAAGAGGTGGTCAGCATTAAGTAAAATGTATATATAATAAATACATATATATGTAATTCTCAGTGGTAGGTAGATCGCTGAGGAACTTCTAAATGACCCTATTTGGCCAGCACTGTTTCATTCTAATATTTGTTCTGTTCATTATACACACATTGCTGTTGTGTGATTGCACACAAATGTTCAGTCACTGGCAGAAAATGGTTACCATTTTCTTTTTTATTTAAAAAAAAACAGCACCATAACCTTTCTGTGGGGAAGGTGATAAGGTAGGGATGGAGAGCACAAAAAAACTAAAGATATGTGAACTTTACAAAGAGATATTATTTCTAGGGTTTTCTTCATCTTCTTGAGAAGCAACTGGTACTGGCTTCTTTCTAAGACCAGATACTGGGCTAGATGGGACTTCTGCTCTTGTGTGGTCTGCCAATTCCTTTGTCCCTATGAAAAAATATGAATTAAATATTTGGCCCAACTTCAGTGACATTAGGCGCATCTACATGAGATGCTTTAAGGTGCATTAGCTTAAATTTAAGGCATATTAGAGCATACATCTACATGTGTGTGTCCTTAATGCACTTCAAAAATGGTGATTTTGGGTTAATCATGCCTAAATTTAAGGTATCAAATTTAAGCACAAATAGTTAAAGTGCATTAATGCACATGTAGACGCATTAAAGCTCATGAGCGCTGTGTGTGTGGGCTGACTTGGGACCAACCTTAGTCCCAAGTCAGACCATACACTGCGTGAATGTGCTTTAACCCCTGCATGTGTAGACACCTGCCTAAACCCACTTAATGCGCATTAAGCCAATGTGCATTAAATTTAGACACACTTAAATGCACATATAGACACATCCAGTGGGTGTGTCTACAAGTGCATTCATGCTGCATTGTTACTGCATATTAAGTTTAGTACCTCTAATATGACCAGCGCATGGTCTTTTCATGATGCTTAATGCACAGTAGTCTAATTCTACTGTGCATTAGCATGTCTTTTGCCATGATGTGCTAGTGCACAGTAGAATTAGCCTACTACATACTAAGCATCTTGTGTAGACACGCCCAGTCTTCCTCAGAAATCCACCTCTTAGTTTTGGGGAAAACATCTCTCCTTTGACAAAGCGCTTCAACACATTAAGTTATGCACATGAGTAGGACTTCAAAATTAAGCATGTGCTTAAGTGTTTGGCCAAACTGAAAAGGAAACTTGTCCTTTTATTTATAATTAATTTGAAATATGAACAGCAGCGTCATTGTCATGTCTGAAGTGTCATTGTTTCTTTAGTGCAACTTAGTTTTGTCTGGCTCAATAAATCCTGCTTTTGTTATTTGGGAATTACATACACTGCCATGTGTTTCTTGAGGTTTTTTTTCCTGTTTCTTTTTTCCCCCCCTCCTCATATGCTGAATGCTTCTGTCTTTCAGCAAACAAACCCAGCAGCGCAGTGTAAGTGTTCATAGCGGATTAAACACCAAGCCTTTACTGATACTTATTGACAACAGCTTCTACAGAAAAGAGAGGACAGGTGACAATATTCAAGAAATATACATAATAAAGCTTCCAAGAAGTGTGTGTGTGGGGGGGGAAAGGCAAAGTCATGCATAATTCATGAGCTAAATTAATCAAGTCCTCTTTCCTGTGCCTGCTGCAATTATATGGAACATGCGTAATCATCAGGTTACTTATTTTTTTCTCCTTACACAAGGAGGATAAACAGTGGCAATGGCGATATTTGAATGGGGATGAATTGAAGGTGGCAGTCACATTCAGAGCGGCACCTGAAAGATTTCTATCTTCTGTTGTGCTTTCATTGTGGAAAGGTTTTTTCTTTAGATTGGTGGGGAGTTGGGGAAAGAGGGTGGTGGTGCGGGGAGTGGGGGGTGTAGCTTGGTGCGCATTAGAGCAGAGAGATTGGGTAAAATTATTTTCCTTCATGCTTGGCTAGGTCTCAGTGCGAAGAAGGGGACCCAGCTTAGGGCTGGTGGCAGATTGCAGATAAAAGAAGCTTCATTTCTAACTGACCTTCCATGCGTTCTGTCAGGCCTTCAGAGGAAGGCGGGGGAAGGAACAATGGAGGCGACCTCAGGAGAAGCTTGTGTTGAATGACTAGGTCAAGGTTCCAGTGAAACAAGGTAAGAAAAACAAAAGCAATAGACAGGGCTTTGCCTTGAAATGGTTTCTATAGTTCTCACAAAAAGAGAGCCATTGAATGGGGAACAAAGTGCTGTCAATAAGCACCTACAACTTACATTCACACCACATACACACAATGCCACAAACCAGGGTGTGCGCACGCTCCTAGACTAGCGAGGAGCTTTTAGGATCCTTGCCGCTACCTCCCGTCTTCCAGGCCGAGATCCAAAGAGCTTTGAAATCAGTTGGCAAGCTCAAAACGTAGTTTGAAAGGATTTAGGTCCTGATTCAGCAAGACGCTAAGGCTAGGTACAGACGTTCAGAAAGCCTGAGGTGGAATCGAGCTAGGTTGTGTTGTTTTCTGTAAGTGGTGTAGTTTGGATCGGGAGCGAACAGGACACACATTTGCTCCAGGGGCGTGGGGAGGGCAAATTTTAGACCAGGCCCCACCATTTTTAAACCAGCCTCTGTGCAGAACTGTTCTGTTATGGGGATAGACAAGTTTTGTGTGCAGATCTTCTGTTCTGTTATGGGTACAGACCAGTTTCCAATCTCTTATACTGGCAAAAATGTAATATCTGTATCTGGCCTAAATCATATGCCTGATGTTCAGCAGTAATCAATGGGAATACTACTGTGCTTAAATATGCTTAAATCTTTCACTGCTTTAGAATCTAAGGCATTTGTAAAAAAAACAACCCCAAAATGGTCATATTTTAGAAAAAAAATTCTGTTTAGGTTATATTAACTCTAGGACAGGGCAGGAGCTATTTGTAATGAAGAACATATTTGATAGACTTCACTTTTTTGTCTGTCTGTGAACAGGTTATGATTTCCACTAATGTGGACCATTTGTTTATTGAAAATGCTTGCTCACAGAATATCGGGTGGATCTCCAATGGATGTAAAGTGGCATGGACAGACTGATGCTAGACTCCCAGTTTATGACATGTACAGAAAAAGTTAGCTATGGTTGTTCATTCAAGAATGTAACATCCTTAGTCACGTGGGTTTGTTTCTGCTCCTTGGCTGACTGGTCAGTTCAACTATAGTTGTGAAGGATGGGTTGAGCAAGTTTCTGGCTTTTCAGTATCTCAGGAAAAGGATGGGCATTACTTGCTATTTATGGCGTGCTCACAGGAGACAGGCAGGATTAGGGAATTTTAGAACATTGATTTTCTTTTCTGAGCCACGCTGACCTTGCCCAAGAGACCACTGCGGGAAAAAAATGAGCTGTTGTGAAATACTTACTGTCTAAGATCCATTCCAAACATGAACACACTTCCATCACATTTAATATAACAATTGCAAATACAGCACGGACTCAGCCCTCTTTCCCTTTATGGCCTCAGTGACTCATACACAGCTGCACAACTGCAGTTTTATGGCTACAGTTTGCCATTAGCTTTTAGGCACATGAGCCTGTGTACACCCATGGAGCATGCTCAGCATAGGTTGAGCTATGCGAGAATGGCATAACTAGAATGGGATGGCCATGGCAGTTGCCTTGGGCATTGATGGTAATTGCTGCTGCCCATGTTTGTGGTGGCTGTGCCAGGCATCCAGCTTTGTCATTACACCTCTGTGTGGCTAGGCAGCTGTGCAGCAAAACAGAATCACCCATGTATGTGCAGAAGGCAGGGTAGGTCCCAAAAATTTTAGTCATAAGAAAGTCATAACTAGAAGATGTTGGAGGAAGGTGTGGGCGGGGGGGGGGAGGAGTTCCCACCTTTTAGCCTAGTAGCCTAATTGTTAGGACACTTGTCCATAGAGCAGAACACCCTAGTTCTAGCTCCTTTCTCCCCCACCCCAAAAGAATTTGAACCTGCATCACCCTGACTTCCCAGTCGTAATCACCACCAGGCCACAAGTAAGGTCTTACCCAAAGTCATCTCCTGCCTTCCCCTTCAAGCTGATCCATTACGCAGCCAAGTGAGGGAGATGCATAGGGGCAGGGGAAAATGTGTGGGGTGAATGGCTTGATGAAATAGATAGTGATCTAGAAAAGAGGCGGCTGGGGTTTCTAGTCTGTCCCTAATAAAAGAGAAACTTCCCTAATGTGGTTTATCCAATGGCTGTTAAATGTAAGGTGCACTGGGTGAACATCAAGAGGAAGGTTGGAGAGGTGCCTGAGCAATGCTGGTAATCCAGGAATTTGCTCTTTACAACATTTCTCCAAATGCCAATGAGAATCAAATGACTAAGTCCTTTATGCTCCCTTGAAATCCTTAGCTTGAGTTAATATTGAGTAATGTTTATTGTAAGGTGAAAGAAAGAAATAACATAAATATCAGATATATTTCAACAGTGCTCTTTACTACAGCTTTTGCCAAGAGAAGACTATTGTCTCCTCTTCAAGAAGGTGTGTATGTAAAAAATGGCTATTGCATGCTGTGCTCTTAGTCAACAGGGTTTAGGCATAATGTTTGCCATGTAAAAATGAACCATATAATGCTTTTCTTCTCTTCTCACTGAAAATTTTCTCTATACAAAGATCAGACACATTCAAAATGGTCCGCATCAGTCTTGACACTGATATTTTTATATGTTGACCTTAATGACTGTATTGAGGTGGTTGGGAACTTTCTGATTAAATTGCTTCTCTTCAGAAAATGCCAGCTTGTCAAACAGGAAATGTTTCATGGAAATACTGTGGTTTAGAGGAACTTCAGCAGAGATGTAAGTGCAATTCTTGTTCAGTTCTCTGTCAGACTCCAGCCTTGTATCCCACCAGCTTGCTAAGAGGAGAGGTAGGGAATATAGGCTTCCAGCTCTGAGGTAGCCCCCCATGCCGACAGTCTTGGATAGAGTCAAGTCTTGGATGAAGCTTGACCTCATGAACTTGGGGTACAAACAGATATTGACTTTTGCTGCCATCTGTGCCACCATAAATGTTTTCATGGCATCACAAAGACCAAGCAGACAGACATCCGTACCCCTTGTTATGCCCCAAATTTGTGGCTGCGATAAGGATGGGATCAATTTGTGCCATTATTTAGTGGCAGATGTCTACTTACTTTACAGAGCAAGGGTGCTGGCAGCCCAGAGCTGCCAGTGCTTTTCAGCTGCTCTGGGGGCTTGAGGGACCTGATGCTGTGCACCTCAGAGATTCCCAGGCAGGATCAGACCCCTTAAGCCCTGGGAGTCCCTGTATGATCTTCCCCACCTTCTGTCAGTAAGTGGGGAAAGTTGTGGTTTCTCCACTTACAGATTGTGCCTCCAGGATCTCTGGGGCATGTCCCAGTGATGGTGAAACTCCAGCTTTCCCCGTTTACTGATACATGTCCTGGAGATCCCAAGTTTAAAGCCCTGCTCCACCGGGCTTTAAACTAAGCCTGCCAGGGGCGGAGGGACTACTGCTACTACTGGCCCACTGAGCAACCCTTGCAAAGCCAGCAGGGTAAGGCATTTAAGGGATCTCGTCCTGCCCCAGCCCTGGAACTATCTGTAGGCAAGGTAAGGGCCCCCAAGGGGACACTTGTGTGCCTATACACAAATGCCAGGAGCTTGGGAAATAAACAGGAGGAACTTGTCCTCCTGCTAAATGCAAATAACTATGATGCCATAGGGATAATGGAGACCTGGTGGGACTCCACCCATGACTGGACTATGGTATAGATGGCTATACCCTGTACAGGAGGGATCAAGTGGACAAAAGGGGCAGAGGTGTAGCTCTCTATGTCAAGGAAAGCTACGCGTCCCTGCAAGCTGACATTGGCACCCACGGTGGATGACTTGAGACTCTGTGGATTAAAATCCATGGGGAACACGGCGCAGGGGATACTATGGTGGGAGTCTACTACAGACCCCCTACCCAGGGTCAAGACCTTGACCAGGAGTTCACCAGGGAATTGGCTGAGGCCGCACGCTTCCAGTGCATGATTGTCATGGGAGACTTCAACTACCCAGACATCTCGTGGGAGGAGTGCTCAGCCAAATCTGAGCGGTCACAAAACTTTCTCTCGTGCGTGGATGACCTCTATCTGATGCAGGAAGTCTACCGGCTGATAAGAGGTAAGATGCTTCTCAACCTTGTACTGGCAACTGGGGATGACCTAATCAATGACCTAACAATTTGAAGGGAAGCTGGGTGACAGTGACCATGATCTGATCACCTTCACCATCTGCCATAAAGCTGGCAAGTCAGTCAGTAATTCAGAAGTCCTCGACTTCAGGAAAGCTGACTTTGACAAGCTAATGAGGCTTGTCAGTGAGGCCCTAAAGGGCCACAATCCAAAGGGGAGGGGAGTTCAGGACGAGTGATTGCTCCTTAAGGGAGCAATTCTGGATATGCAAGCAAAGTCTATACCATCTCGGAGGAAAGGCAGCAAAATGGCACAGCAGCCCCCTTGGCTCTGCAGGGAACTGGCAGACCTCCTGCATCTTAAAAGGAAGACTTAAAAGGATGGAGGACTGGAACCACCTCCAAGGAGGATTACTCTGCTTTAGTCTGGACTTGCAGAGAGTAAACCAGGAAAGCCAAGGCTGCGATGGAACTCCAGCTAGCTACAAATATCAAGGACAATAAAAAGTCCTTTTTTAGATATGTGGGGAGC
>NW_017728983.1:1705080-1706646 GCF_001723915.1 Gavialis gangeticus
GCTGACCTCATGAAGGAATACCTTGACAGGCTGGACACCTTCAAGTCAGCCGGCCCTGACAGTTTACACCCCAAGGTACTCAAGGAACTGGCAAGCATTATAGCTCAGCCCCTGGCACGGCTCTTGGAGAGCTCCTGGCGCTCTGGTGAAGCGTCCGATGATTGCAAGAAGGCCAATGTGGTGCCTATCTTCAAGAAAGGGAGTAAAGTGGATCCGGCAAACTACAGGCCCATCAGCCTGACCTCTGTCCTGGGGAAGGTCTTGGAAAAGATTATCAAAGAGGCCATCCTTAACAGGCTAGCTGATGGCAATATCCTGAGGGATACCCAGCATGGGTTTGTTATGGGTAGGTCTTGCTTGACCAATCTCATTTCCTTTTATAACGAGGTGACCTATCACTTGAACAAGGGGGAAGAGATTGATGCCGTATATCTTGACTTCAGAAAAGCCTTTGATCTGGTATGCCACGATCACCTCTTGGTTAAACTGGTTAACTGCGGCCTTGACCTCACCACGATCCGCTGGCTGGGGAATTGGCTCTGCGGCAGGACCCAGAGGGTGGTGGTCGATGGGAGTCAATCGTTTTGGTGTGCTATGACCAGTGGGGTCCCACAAGGCTCTGTCCTAGGGCCTATACTTTTTAACATCTACATCAATGATGTGAACATTGGTGTCAGAAGTGGACTGGCCAAGAAGTGGACACCAAACTCTGGGGTAAAGCATCCACACCTGAGGATAGGAGGGTGATACAGACAGATCTTGACAGGCTCAGCAAATGGGTGGACAAGAACCTGAAGGTGTTCAACACTGAAAAATGCAAGGTTCTCCACCTTGGGAGGAAAAACCTGCAGCATGCTTATAGGCTTGGCAGTGCTACGCTGGTTAGCACTACAGATGAAAGGGACTTGGGGGTCACGGTTGACCACAAGATGAAAATGAGCCTTCAGTGTGATGCTGTGGCTAGTAAAGTGAGCAAAATGCTGGCTTGCATCCATAGATCCTTCTCAAGCAAATCCCGAGACATCATTCTCTCGTTGTACTTGGCCTTGGTGAGGCCGCAGCTGGAGTACTGCATCCAGTTTTGGGCTCCACAGTTCAAACAGGATGTGGAGAAGATTGAGAGGGTGCAGAGGAGAGCCACGTGCATGATCAGAGGTCAGGAAAACAAGACCTTATGATGAGAGGCTGAGAGCCATAGGGGTCTTCAGCCTGGAAAAGTGCAGGCTCAGGGGTAATCTGGTGGCCATCTATAAGTTTATCGGGGTACTCATCAGGATGTGGGGAAACGTGTGTTCATCAGAGTGCCCCAAGGGATGACAAGATCAAATGGTCACAAACTCCGCTGTGACCAATTCAGGCTGAACATAAAAAAGAAATTCTTTACTGTCCAAGTCCCCAAGGTTTGTTTCATAGTTTCATAGTTTCTAGGGTCGGAAGCAACCTGAGTAGATCATCTAGTCCGACCCCCTGAAACTTGTTGAAATGCTCCCTGAAACTTGTTAAGTCCTGATTATACAAAAATTTGGCAACAACAGTTAAGACTAGCATTATTATGCCTAGAGTAGG
>NW_017728983.1:1711646-1711922 GCF_001723915.1 Gavialis gangeticus
AAACTTGTTGAAATGCTCCCTGAAACTTGTTAAGTCCTGATTATACAAAAATTTGGCAACAACAGTTAAGACTAGCATTATTATGCCTAGAGTAGGGGGTTGGACTAGATGACATCTAGCTGTGTGGGTGTTTATACATGTGCTCTGGGAGGGGAGTGGAGGAGCAGTTTAATTACAGTGGCTCCGGGAGCCGCTATAATTAAAACACCCGGAGCGTCTCATGTATCAGCATCTCCACACTTCATAGTTTCATAGTTTCTAGGGTCGGAAGGGACC
>NW_017728983.1:1711933-1715346 GCF_001723915.1 Gavialis gangeticus
ATGGAGGTCCTGCACTCTGTCTAAGAACCTACGTGAGCAGTTAAAAATGGTGAGAAGATTTAGTTTGAATCTCATTTGATGAGATTTAGTTTAAGTGCCCTCACCATCATTTTTAAGTGCGGGGACACTGATGTATAAGATGCTGGAGTCTTCTGGAGCACAGTAATTACCATTCTCCAGCAGACTCAATTAATTGAGCCTGCTCCTACACACTGTAATTGCAGTGCATTGGAGCAGCCTTGCTGCTCATGTATAGGTGCCCTATGAGTCTATGATTCACCAATTAAAGACTTTTTCAATTTTGTTTGGAAGTGACAAGTGTCCCAGTTCAGAAAAGCACTTATGTATGTGTTTAAGCACAAGAATGACAAGGTTCTTTGGGGTAAAGTGATATCTTTTATTAGACCAACTAAATAGTTGGAAAAAAAATTCTTTACCAGCTTTTGGGCACAAACACCCTTTTCTAGGCATAAGGAGAGTTTCCCTATGCCTGAAGAAGGGTGTTTGTACTTGAAAACTTGTAAAGAACAATTTTTTTTTGACTATTTAGTTGGTCTAATAAAAGATACCATATTTACACAAAGAATCGTCTGCCTGTGTCCTTTGACCAGCACGGCTACAACCAACCCCCTTTAAGCATAAGAATAGTTCTTTTGCAGTCAACAGGACCATTCTCTGCTTAAATCTTTTGCTGTATTGTGGCCTAAACTCCCTTCACACACAATCCAGAGGGGGTCCACAAGGTGAGGTCAACGCTGTCTTGTAATACCTAAGTCCGCTAGGGTGGATGTTTGGAATTTAGTTACAGATATATTGCTTGCATGAGCTAAACCTTTCTCTGAAAGTATATTTTAGGAGTGCATTCTTTTCCATATGTTTCTTCTATTGTGTTTTATCTGGAGCAACAATGCAAAGTATTGATGCTAGTTTGGCCTGCATTATATTTCAGGTCAGTTAATTCTGGGTTCATTTCAAAAGCACATTTCCAAAGCCTCTGCATCATGGACAGATCTATTGTTTCTCATTAGCTGGGAATTTAAATGCCTCCTTAAAACTTGCCTCTTCTGTGAGTCTTAGCAACCACTCCTGTCTGGAACTGCCCAGGCAAGTGGCAAGTTGTGCCTTCTGTTTCTCTGCCAGCCTGTATGTTTTCTTACCACCTTCTCCTCACCTAACCCCATCCCAATTGCCTGTGGCATCCTGTCTGACACCTTGTCTTTCTTAAGGCAGGGACTGTCGTGTTCACCCTTAATCTATACAGTACCAGGAAAAATTAGACCTGATCCTTATCTGGGAATACTAGAAACTATCATTACTAATACTTACAATAATACAAGATGATATAGGATTGGATAAGGATATAGAGTCCCATTAAGGTATCCACGTCTTTTGCACCAGTTATTTCATGTCACCCATGAGAAGATTTGATATATAGATAGAATTTAAGGCCCAAATTAGGCTTATGAATGCCATAGGCCCTTAAATTGTACCCAGTTTTACCAATGTAAAGCCCTGTAATTTGCATGTTACTAAAGCATAGCTTGTGTTTGGTTTGAACATCTTCTTAAGACAAGCATTCAGTCTTTCCCAATAGTTAATCACTCTTCTCTGAATATTTGTACCCTTCAGGTTGCTAAAGGTTAGACCTGCTAAACGTCTCTTTCTGTGCTCCAAAGAAACATACCTGAATTAAAACAAGCAACCCCCACCGGCAAAAACCAAAAATAAACCCACGTAGAGAAAGTCATCGCTACAAATGGAATCCAACAAGATGATAGGTTAAACAGACTGTTGTTGCTTTCCATTCTGTCCCCTTCTTCCTATATTTTTAATAACAGCCACAGTACTTTATTCCTATAAATCATAAGTCCCTATCAAATGGCAGGACAGCCTTCTAGCTAACATAGTTTTCAAATTAAAGCGAAAAAAAAATACTTGTTATCCATCCAATTTCTATGAGAGGAAATTCTATTAAATCCCCAGAAGAAAGTACATTATAGCTGTACTTTCAGAAGCAGACCCTTGAATAAACTTTTTTAGTTATTTCACATAACTTCCATTATGATTGTCATTATGAAGCAGATGAACATTTTCTTGAACAATTAGACGCGGGTGTGTAGAATAAAGAGTGCAGTTCGCCTGCGATCATTGAAACCTATCTGCTTAGGTGATTCATTTTCTTCCAACTAGGCTGCCCATAATAAGCTTTTCTTCTCTGGCTTTGTCTTGTTTCCCATTTCAGTCGGCCACAATGCCTGAAGAATTGAAAGAATGTCTTTCCCCATGTCCTTGTGCTGCAACCAAACCTGGCAAACAGAAAATTAAAAAAAAAGAAAGAAAGAAAAGGAAGAGGAGGAACAGATTAAAAATAAAACAAGCACCATTGCCGGTGGTGACATTAACTTGGGGAACAAGGTGCTTGAGGGACAACATGGGGGACTGCTAAAGGAGTGGAGAATCAGCTGTATTAGTTGTGAACTGGCACTGAGTCATGATGTGTAAGAGAAGCTGAAATAATCATATAAGGCAGATTGACACACATGGATACAGCCACACACCCTTACACAGCTATCCACAGGTAACCGCAATCAGACATTCCTAAAAGCTAAGCCCCTACCTAGGTACAAAGTAGCTAGATTTCTGAAAGTGTTCATGGTGACACAGTGGGAAAGCAGACCTAATATATATATTATGGTTGCTTTATTAGAAGCAAGCACTGTTCTGCATGTAAAGGCGAGGTACAGACATTACACTTTTACCAGTATGAGTGATCAGAAACTAGCCTATACCCATAACAGAAAAGAAGTTTGGAGCACAAAACTGATCTATGCCTGTAACAGAACTGAAGCTCTGCACACACAGATTAGTGTAACAATAGCAGAACCTGGTCTAAGATTTGCTCCCCCCACCCCCGCACACCCAAAGGGTGCACATGTGGTCTGTTTGCTACTGATCTAAACTACACCACTTACAGAAAACTGTGTAACTTAGATCGGTTCTGCCTTGGACTTTTTGGGTGTGTCCACACATGCGAGCACGTGCGCTTGCAGCAGCTCAAATAGAAGTGGTGCAAATTTGAGCTGGGGCTTTTTGCCTCAGTGCATGTGCTCAGACATGCACTTTGGTGTGGAGGAAATTGTGCCACTTGGGGCAAAATAACTCTGCCTGGCTCCTCCCAGATCTGTAGCCAGGGGGAGCTAGAGCCTGGGGCCAGCACCTGTGCTATCCCCAGCAGGATAAAAATCTGCCCTGTCCTGGGCCCATCCATACAAAAAGCTTTTCTGGCAAGCAGCTTGGGGCTACTTGCTCTCTTGGAGCTTCTGGGGCCCAGCCAGTTGATACCTGGGGACACTACCCCTTGTGCCAGCTGGACTGCTGCAGCAGCAACCCAAATCCATTTTTAAAAATACCCC
>NW_017728983.1:1715575-1718184 GCF_001723915.1 Gavialis gangeticus
GAGAGAGAGAGAGAGAGAGAGAGAGAGAGAGTGATATGTTGGGTAATGCTTTATTGATATATTTACAATGTTAAAGCAGTTTGGAAGCCTACCAGGGTCTCTATCATCATGAAAAAATAAATTCTAAATACCTATATGTGTTGATCTGTGCTTTTGGTTTTCTTCATACATGATGGACATGTGATGGGGGGATGTGGTGTTCATAGAAAGGGGGTGGTAAGGGGTGTAGGGAAAGGTGGGTGGGTGGATGTGGAGGGATGTGGGTTGGTCTTTGGGTAGGAGTGGGGCAATTTCTGGGGTCACTGTGGGTGTGGGGGACCTTGTGTGGGGGCTGCTCAGGAGGGGTGGGTCTCCTAGCCCCCCCAGAGTGCAGCCCCCACACACAGCACATGGAATGCCCCTGCCAAGATCCCAGCTCCCCCCTGGAGGGCCACAGCTCCTATCCCCGACAGGGTCCCAGCCTTCCTGCCCAGGGTCCCAGGCACCTTGGAGGTCCCCCCGCCCAGGGTCCCAGAACCACCCTGGAGGGCCACAGCCCCTACCGCCACAGGGCCCCGGCCCCCCTGCCCAGGGTCCATAACTAACCTTTACAAGCAGCAGCGGGCGGACCATGCACTGATTCCAGCCTGGTTCTGCTGGCCCTGGGGCTGCTCTTGCCACCCAGCCGGGCTGGTCTTGTAGCAGCAGAACCCAGTGCGGCATGCAGGGACTGCATGCCAGCCCCAGCTGGGTCCTGTGCCCCCTCTGAAGCCCAGCTGGGCTGGGTGCATGGCGACAGGACCCAGTGCGGCATGCAGGGACCACGTGTCAGACCCAGCCAGCTCCTGGGGCCCCTCTGCAGCCCAGCCGATCTGGGCCCAGATCCCCGCTCACTAGTTTGGCTTTGCAGTGGAGTGGGTCGGGCAGCTCCGGGAGGTGTGCACAGGAGCTGTGCCTCCCGGAGCTCTGTGACCCACTCCAGTGCAAGGCTGGACTGGCGAGCCACGTGAGGGTGGGCTAGGTCCTCACCCCCCCGCAGGCACAGAGGGCAGAGGCAGGAGCCAGCCCTGGGGTCCGGCCCATGCTGACAGGAGCCAGTGCGGCATGCGATTTCCGCATGCTGCTCCAGGTCCTGCCATGGCCGGGCCCTTCCTATAGCTGCAGGACCTGGCCCAGTGCACAGTGACCACAAAGAGCCAGTCTGGGTCTTGCTGGCCCTGGGGCTGCTCGTGCCACCTGGCAGCTGGGCGGCACAAGCAGTCCCAAGGCTGGCAGGACCCAGCTCAGCTCCATGCGGTCCCTGCGTGCCAGGCTGAGCCAGGGAACACGAGCCGCCTGGGGCCAGCAGGACACAGCTCAGCTCTGCACAGTTCCCATGCACTGGGCTGGGCCAGGCAGCACACGCTGCACGGTCCCCAGGCGGCACATGCTTCCCAGCCCAGTCCGATGCGCGGGGACTGCACGGAGCTGAGCTGGATTCTGCCAGCTTTGGGGCTGTTTGTGCTGCCCAGCTACCAGGTGACACAAGCAGCCCCAGGGCCAGCAGGACCCAGCTCAGCTCTGCGTGGTCCCCACGTGCCGGGCCAGGTCCTGCAGCTATAGGAAGGGCCTGGCCACACTGGCTTCTGTCAGCATGGGCTGGGCCCCAGGTCCAGCTCCGGTCTCTGCCCTCTGTGCCTGTGGCGGGGTGAGGACATGGCCCAGCTTCATGTGGTTCGCTAGTCCTGCCTTGCACCGGAGCGGGTCACAGGGCTCCAGGAGGTGTGGCTCCTGTGTATGCCTCCTGGAGCTGTGTAACCCGCTCCAGTGTAAAGCCAGACTAGCGAGACTCAGGGATCTGGGCCAGGTCCTCAACACCCCCACCCCCCGTAGCCCCAGGGACATTTGCTCCCCTTGCCACTCTCCAAACCCCCCCTCCACTACCACCTGGCACAGCCCACACCTTCCTCCAGCCCACATCCCTTGGCCCAGCCCCGGCCAGCATGCACAGCTTCTGGTGGGGCTGCTCCCAGCATGGCTGCAGCCTTTTGGGTGCTGCTCTACTCCTCGCCTCCTCCTGCTCCTGTTGTGCTACTCCAGGCTGAGAGGAAACTTCAGCCAGGCAGCTCCTGCCCCAGTGCGCAGGGCTTCAGCTTCAGCTCCTGGCTGCCTTCCACACACCTGGCACAGGCAGCCCAGTGGGTGGAAGGTGGCCAGGAACTGGAGCTGAACCCCTGTGCACTAGGGCAGGAGCCACCTGGCTGAAGCTTCCTCCTGGCCCGGAGTGCCGTGACAAGAGCAGGAGGAGGAGCTGCTGCTGGAGGCAAGAGGAGTACAGAACCACCCAGGCAGCTGCAGCTGCACCAGGAGCAGCACTGCCAGAAGCGGGGCATGCTGGCCTGCACAATGTGGGCTATCCTCAACCCCAGGCAGAGTGCTGCAGGGGCAGCTGCAGGCCGGATCAAATCAATTGGCAGACCAGATCTGGCCCACGAGCTGTATTTTGCCCACCCCTGCTCTAGCTCCAGCTCCTGCCCCATCCCAGGTGTAGGGAGGGGGCCAGAGCTGCTGCCGCCACTGCTGCCTGGTTGGGGTTGAAGCCTGTGGGTGCTCCACGCCCCAGGCCAAAGCTAGAGCCAGAGCCACTACAC